>NW_026800083.1:600000-899454 GCF_032191835.1 Heteronotia binoei
TCAACACCCTCTTATTCCTAACCTACGTGTGTCACCGTTGGGCGTGGTCCCCAAGAAGGCAGAGGGTGAGTTTTGCCTCCATCACCTGTCTTACCCACGGGGCAGATCAGTGAACGATGCCATCCTGGCAGAGTTTGTGTTCGGGAACGTACACTTCCTTTGACCGGGCTGTAGGCATCGTCCGACGGTGTGGCTCGGGCATGGAGATAGCGAAATGTGATATTAAGTCGGCATTTCGCCTCCTCCCGGCCCACCCCAAGGATTTTGAGCTGTTAGGTTTCACATTTGAAGGCAGCTACTATATGGATAGGGCACTCCTGATGGGGTGTTTGGTATCCTGTGCTGCTTTTGAACGGTTCAGCACTTTCTTGGAGTGGGCACTTAGGGCCAAGTCAGGTTTGCGTGATACGGCGCATTACTTAAATGATTTTCTCCTGGTGGGGCTGGTGGGATCTGGGCAGTGTGCATTTTTATTGGACACTTTTATTAAGCTGTCTGATGCCTTGGGGGTTCCTTTGGTCTTGGAAAAAACTGAAGGTCCAGCATAATGCTCAGCCATTTTATATTTTCCTTTGGGTCTTATGCTTACAGCATTGACCATGAGATTTTTGTAATGAATGAAAATAAATCAAGAGTAGGTTTGCAACTTACACATACACACCTGAACAACACCTCAACAGCATACTCAAGCTTGCTACAGAACAGACATTGTTTCATGTTTTTGATGCAATAATTCAGAGCAAGAGGTATCAGTTATTAGAGACAGTTAAATAATCAAAATATTGCAAGAATACTAATGCTTTCAGCACATTTTATTTTAAGTGTTTAAACATATTTAATTGTGTTTCTGTTTTTTTAAATAAAGTTTTTATATATCCACTTCCTGGCATTACATTTTATGACACATGGCCCAGCCTTTCTTTCATGTTTTTGATGTAATAATTCAGAGCAAGAGGTATCAGTTATCAGAGACAGTTAAATAATCAAAATATTGCAAGAATACTAATGCTTTCAGCACATTTTATTTTAAGTGTTTAAACATATTTAATTGTGTTTCTGTCTTTTTAAATAAAGTTTTTATATATCCATTTCCTGGCATTACATTTTATGACACATGGCCCAGCCTGACACGGTCTCATTTATGTCAGATCTGACCCTCACAACAAATGAGTTCGACAACCCTGCAAGTCTAGACAATTCCAGGAATATGCAAAATGTTAGAAGCCATGGGAAATGTAGTTCCCATTGTCCTAATATTTCTGGACATTGGCATGTATACCTACACAGCCTCTAAGCACCCTGGAAGCCATGGGAAATATATTTTCCATGTTTTCTGGAAGTTCTGTATGCTGCTGTACATGTTGCACAAGGGGCTTCATTTACTGTCATAGGCAGGGCAGTTGGATCCATTATACCAAGATACTTGGCTTCCAACACCCTAACTTTTAAAGATTATTTTATACTGTTTTAGGATAATTGCTTATTTTAAATCATGATTTTAATATTGATAATGTATGTTGTTGTTTGTTTAGTACTTTATTGGATCCAGCCAGTTTTTTCACTTGATCTCACCCAATTATCTTCCTTCCTATAGCCACAGGTCCACATGGCTCTAATTCCTGCAGGTCCATGGTCCCCACCTCAGCATAACTGTTTTGAATGATCAGAAGGAATCCTGCTCATATTTTCACCAGAGGAAAAACTGGTTGGATCCAACCCATTGTTTTTTACTTATGAGCTGTCTCAAGCAGGTCTCTGAAGAAGCAGCATATAAATCCTCCAAATAAATAAAATTTTGCAATTGGCTCCAGCATCCCATGGCAACCAGAGGCACCACTCCTTGTTCTCCAAATTCTAATAGTACATGCAAGCTCAACTCTTGCACCAGTACTTGGGGTAAATCTTTTGAGCAGTCAAAAAATAATCCGTTGCTGGCTTTTGGAGACATGTTAGATGGACAGGAGAGGGAGACTGCTCATCATTCCATTGCATTCCAAAGGCTCAATCCTTCCTTAATGATATAGGAAAGAAGGCAAAGTTGGATAATTCTGCCTGTCCTGGCCACTTCATCTGCTGTAGCAAATCTTCTATCTGCAGTACAGAATCTAAAGTCATCAATAGGTCCAGGCTGCCAGTGACAGCAAGTATAAGTCCTGTTTGGTCTAGAGGCATCTCCCAAAACAGGATGTATTACTTTATAAAAACTGGATGAAGCAGATAATGTACAGAATTTATTTCTGTTTCTTTCTAAAACAATTTGTGAAAAAAAAATTCTAAGTGCCAGAGGAGCAGCAAAGAAACTGCAATTTCATCCTTGGTCCCAGTTCTTTGTATCTGTACTACTAAGGTTCGGGATCTCTACAGTATACCTTGAAAGCCCATCCAAAATGGGCTTTTTACCTAGTAAATGGGCTATTTTACCTAGTAAAGAAATTTCACCCCATCCCCCCTTGTTCGCCTCCATAATTGTTCCACAAAATAGGTCATTTTGCAAAAAACCATTCATCCAGATAAAACAGCTGAGCAGTGAATAAAGCATTGGAACTTCTCAGCTGTCACTCTACCCTGATACGAAGGACTTCAGTGGTGGGAAAAATCAGCACAAACACAAACTGTCCATGGCAAACACTGACATCTGTTAATGCTGGAAACACTTGCTAATGATGCAAACACACATAATCTCATCCTCTTGGAGACAGGGGATTTATAAACACATTCCACTTAAAGGTAATATGGAATGGGGGCAAGTGTTTCAGACATGTAAGCACAAATGGCTAGAGCCAGGTGGTTACTACACCTCTGAGTTGAAGAAGCCCTTTCCCACACTCTGGACCTTTTTCCTTATTATCAATACTGTCTGCAATTCTGTAGTTTACAGAGTTCAATATATTTGCAACTTTTGCTACCACCTTCCTCCTGCCAAATATATCAAGTGTTTTACAACATCTCACATTCTTATCTCAGTTACTAATGCAAGAAATTAATATGTAATCATATTTATGATTATGAACCAAAACCAAATAAAAATGGCTAAAGAAATCTTTCTGATCTATGTGTAACTCAAAAGAGACCATGGGAGACAAACTAATCATAATAAATGTAATTAAGACTATTAACAAAAGTAAGTACAAAGCTTACAACAATATCACACTAGAATATATTAGAAACAATACATTAGTAGTCCTGCAGTCAATAAAACCCATTGGAAATGAGCAGTGGCTGTATATGCATTGAGAGAAGACTTGTTATTCCATTGTGAATTCTTCTGCCAGGGAGACTACAGGCACTGGACCAGAGCTCCTGAAAAAGAATTTTGAATCAAAACTATTTTGGGGTTTATGGTCCTTCCTCTGGCCCTTTTTGGATATGTAATTCTCCTGGTCTACTGTAGTCCTGGAGTACCTCAAAGAAATACCTTAAGAAGACTGTAGTGACTGTAGTAAACCTAGGACTTTATGAAGACCTGTTTTTGATGACCTTCCTCTGAGGGTTCAGAATGGATACTGTGGAAGATTTTTCACTATTGGATTATATATGTTAGGACCAGTATTCCCTCTAAACTGAGTTAGTGTGAGCTAGCTCACAGTAGTCTCTGGATCTCACATTTTTGTCTTAGCTCACAAAAAATGGCCCCCGAGCAAACTAATTTATGCAGAAGCTCACTTTAATGCTAGTAGCTCACAACTTTAATGCTAGTAGCTCACAAAGTAGAATTGCTGCTCACAAGACTGCACGGCTTAGAGAGAACATTGGTTAGGACGCTATGGAAGATTTTTGACTATTTGATTATATATGTTATATTGACTGCAGGACTACTAATGTATTGTTTCTATTATATTCTAGTGTGATATTGTTGTAAACTTTGTACTGACTTTTGTTTATAGTCTTAATTGCATTTATTATGATTAGTTTGTCTCCCACTGTCTCTCTTGTTTTAAGAAGAAGATGAAAATATTGGATTTATATCCTCCCCTCCACTCCGAAGAGTCTCAGAGCGGCTCACAATCTCCTTTACCTTCCTCCCCCAGAACAGACATCCTGTGAGGTGGGTAAGGCTGGAGAGGGCTCTCACAGCAGCTGCCCTTTCAAGGACAACCTCTGCCAGAGCTATGACTGACCCAAGGCCATTCCAGCAGCTGCAAGTGGAGGAGTGGGGAATCAAATCCAGTTCTCCCAGATAAGAGTCTGCACACTTAACCACTACACCAAACTGGCTTCTGCAACGTTAAAGACCATGGACCCCTTACTTGGAGTAGTCTCATGTTAGTTATGCAGAAGGATTAAGTATAGAACATAACATATGAACCCCCTCTCCCCATATGAACCCCCCCTGGTCTCTGAGGTCTGCTGCTCAACATCTTGTCATAGTCCCTGGTCCTAAGGATGCACGGGTGGCTTCAACGAGGGCCAGGGCCTTTTTGGTCCAGGCCTCTACCTGGTGGAAGAAGCTCCTGCTGGAGATTTGGGCCCTGCGGGACTTATCAAGGTTTTGAAGACCTGTAAGATGGAGCTCTTTACAGTAAACTGTTTACTGTGCTGCTCCTGTTTTGTAATGTCTATTTTTTATGATATTATTTTAACTCTGTTGTTTAATTGTTGCAAATTGCCCTGAGCCCGTTGGTGAAAAACAGCTGGTAAAATACAAATCTTATAGCTGTTGTTCATGATGCACACCAGTCTCTACTACCATATATGAATACATGAATATATGAATATATGGACGCATGAAAATATAAGTATATGAATGCATGAATATGTGAATAACTCATAAGCAATGAAAATATAATCAAAACATAATTCATAAGCAATGAAAATACTACAGAGAATATTCAGTCAATCAAACAAATACAACTGCATTTTTAGCATCAGTAACAATCAGTAGCATTCAGGACCATTGTCAGGAGCCCATCCTGACTTATGCAAAATAACTAAAACGTATTTCAAACTGTTGATGTTCTTTGAAGTCTGATCTTCAGACCATTTGTTTTTAATCTTTTAATATTTGTGTATATCATAAATAAAATATATTTTGATAGTATTTATCTTTAAGTTAGCTTGCCCCTTCAAACAATGCTGATATTTTTTGGGAATGAGTTTGTCTTCCTTTTTAATCCTCAGTTTGCTTTATGTGACATCTGTGTATGCAAAAATGTTGCATGTAAGATTTTGGGGCTTTTTGTCTGCCATTAGTGGCTTAAAAAAGAACTTGGCTTTTTCTGCCAACCTGTAGATTCTCCAGTGTTTTCAGAACATCAATAGTTTCAGTTGACCCCCATAGAGCAGATTTGACTATCTGTGTGGTTGCCAGCCTTTTACTGTGAGACATATGTGGCAGGTCTTAATAAAACCATCAGTGGGCTCTTGAATGTATGCTAGAAGGTGTTATTTACCATTCCTCAAAAATAGTGCAGGTAAATGACATCAAAGGACTTAGTATGTGCTTGTTCTGAGAGAAAAACTGCCATTCAATAGACTATTTAGCCATAGAACTATTATAACAAAATATTAATAAAATGTTAACTTTAATCACAAAATGGAAAAGTATTAATCCGAATGCTTAAGAAAATGCAATATTGAGCACAATGCTCTTGAAAGAAAACTACTAGGATGGGAAGAGTGGTGGGGTAGATGAAATCTGTAGCAGTTCTTCATTATCAAAAGCAAGGGGACATGAATCAGCCATGCTTCATAACCAGAAATTTTTGTATTTTATAAACAAATTACTTTAATGGAATTTTTTAATGTTACAACTTCAAAATAGCTGTTTTTAAGAGTGGGACAAATCAATGTATTGTGTGTATTCTGCTTTTTATGGTGTGGATTGAAGTTTGAATTGATAAGGAGTTTTATAATGTGTTGTTATTTTTATAGCAATAACACAGCTGTTATTAGTTTTTATTGTATTATTTACTGTATTATATTTATTGTATTATTATTGGTGAGCTTAATTTGTTAACCACTTCATGTGTTTTACAATAGAAAAAAGTCTATAAATTTAGTAAACAAATTAAAAAATGTAGGAAATACCTTTTCGAGAGCCAAGGCTCAAACTTATTGCTCCGGCATAAATGCATGCTATTCCCAATAGTACATGTTTTGAAAGAATTCTCCAACCACTGTAAGACCATCTTAATCAAGCATCTTCAAGCCAAGAAGCAAGTTGCTTTAGACATTTTCTGTATCCTTTTCTATCCTTTGATATTCCTCTCATTCCCAGGAATAATTTTCTATGCCCTTTTAAAAATCATTTTTAAAAAATTCAAATCTGGATTCTAGAACTAATGAGGAAAAACACTCTAATGCAGTTTACCTTGCCTATATCAGCATACTTTTAAAAATTAAGACAACAGACATTTTCAGTTCCACACTAACACATGTACATCTCACAAAGAACTTTTTAGCTTTTCCATGAACTGTACTCTTTCATACTGTCACAAAGGACAATAGATGAGCAGACCAAAGGTTGTAGTGAAAAAGATGCAAGCTATATAGAACTAAACTGAGCCACCAGCTTACTTGATTCCCTTGAGAGTGTGGCAGAGACCTTCATGATCCCAGGGTGACCTTGGACAAGTCTCTTAAATTCAAATTCAAAATTATTCTGCTTCTCCTCAGACAAACCCTGGTGGGGAAACCACTAACATGTCATTTAGAAAGCAAAGGGTATCCATGAACTGCACTTTTCTTGACTGAAGAAGTCATATCCTTTGGCCACACACCAACACAAACACACACATATACACTCCCTCCACAAAAAGAATGCTTAACTTGTCAATTACTTGTATAGTTACTGAATTTAACAAACATAATCTTGATTACAGAACAGCTGTTATAGAAGATCAAGTTTAATTAATTGTGCCTTTGCATTTCACATTCTGATTCCTTGTTTCCTTAAGATATTTCTTATACAAACCATGAAGACTCCTTTTTTGTCTTTTTATCCCTCTTCACCTTTTAACTGAGCATGGGAAGCTGGCACTCTCTGTCAAGAGTAAAAGAGATATTTAAAAGACCTTATTCAAGCTGGTTCCCTTTTTTAAAAAAAAAACAAGAATAGGTATATATCACATATACACAAGTAGACAACAAAGCATTAGGATTACACTGAAGGACAGAAATTGCCATTGTTCCTTTAGCAGTCTCATCTTAAAAGAATGCCTGTTTTCTATACCTAGAGGTAAGTTTTTACTCCATCTCTTTGAATTACACGGGTGGTCATCAGAGTGGTGGTGGAACAAGACTGTGATGCTGCTGGAATACTTTGGTTTCTTAAGTTGCTCAGAGCACTGCCACTATAATTCAACAAGAGAGTAAATGTTCAAGTGGGCATTCTGGAATGGAGGACACCAAGGTCTTTGTTTACTGTCCTCTTCCCCTTCCCTTTGGGCAACAGCCAGCATCTCTGACATCTGGGTTGCTAGGTATACCACGTTATCAGCCAATTAGGCCTATTGGATCATACAAGCCAACTTAAACACAGCAAAAATAGTAAGAGAAGGGCAGGAAGCAACTGTAAGGAAACGGACTTCTCCAACAACCTTTTCCCTTCTTAAACCACTATAGGATAATTTTGATTCTGAATGCGCAGAACAGATTTGGCTACTTGGTGTTATGACAATATTTCTCCTAGGGAGCACTTTTTATGTTTAAAGTTAATGTTTCTATAAAGGAAAAATAGAAGGTAATCAGCAAAGGCAACTGTATAAAGTAATCAAATGGTGAGATGAAAATGAGATTTCAGTTTCTGGCTCAGTATTTATCCAAGGCCAGCTTTATGATTAATTCATACAATTAAGAGCTACTGCAGCAATCTGGCCTACCATTTTTTTCCAAAGTTACCACACCACACACGTTCCTTGACAGAGAATCTCTTAGCACTGCACTTTGAAAACAAAGTTTTATTTCTGGAATAGAAAAAAAAGTTTTAATTTCCCACAGCATTGGTGTCTCCCCTTGGCTAGTGCAAGAAAGAATATCACTTCTACTGCCAAATAACTCAACAGAAGGGGAGCAGCTCCACATAAACTTTGAAACACTGCTTATCATCATACAAAGCAACAGCACTGTGTGAGCAGAGTCTTCTGCCATTGCTACTCTGGAGGAAGAATTGGAGGTGGAATGTGGGAGAGTACCACAGTTAAATTACGCACTATTAGCCCCTGTAGTGTGCTTCCAACCTGGTTGAGAGAGACACACACACATATATATGCTGAAAGATGGGGAGAGAGAATGTCACAGTTAAATTTTTTTTACTAGTATAATGAGGAAAGAGACCAACAGAAGAAGTTCCCTTGGCTAATTTTCTAGCCAGCAGCCACTGCAATGTTCCCACTAGGAGAGTCTGAAGAAGTGAGAGTGATATAATAAATAATGACTGGCTCTGCTGGTAAGAAGAAATTATCACTAGGCTTGGGGGATCTAAGTATATGCTCACCCAGGATGTGCAAGAGGCGGGGGAAGCTGATCCCAATGACTCTGATGTGTTTCTTTTAGTACACTCAAACCTATTTGAATTAAAGTGAGACAAAAGGCTTGGGCTGTTCTCTCGTAAACTGGCATAAGGAGGAAAAGTTCTAGACAAAGAAAAAGTGTTGTGCACAAAACAAACTGTCTACCCAAAGGGGCTTTAAAAAAGCCCAGCATGCTGCCATTCAGAGAAGTTTCAGGAAAAAATGAACTGACTGTGTGCCATGTTATATACCAAATGTAGCTGATCACAGCAAAAGGTACAATGTCCTCTCAAATTTTGTAGCCTTCCGTAAGGGAGGGAAAATAGCAGCTGCCCAACAAAATTACTGAACAGGCAAAGCAAGAGATAACCAAACGACCAAATTCAGGGAGAGAACAGTAGTTGAACGCACTAGTATTCGAAAAGCTAACTATTTTCTGCTGCAGGACCTAATAATTTGTGTCTGCTTTATTATTTTCATTTACTTAAGTCTCTCTCAGGGTGCAGTCAGACAAGCACTTCAATCCATTGTTGTTGCCCATATAGCCACATCTGTCCTCCATTCCCCACTTGGCCAACCATCCTCACCCCTGACCTTCTCAACACTGGATAAAGTCCAGTGTTTTTTGCTTGAGCCAGTCTCACTGTGTACTTCCAATGTCTGATCTCTCCATAGTGCACTTGAGCCTTTTAGGAGGTTTGATTTCTGTTCCTTGGTTGCCATTTTTTCGCTGTTAGCAATGTGTGCATAAGCGCATATTCGCCCAATGGCAAGTAAGTTTGTTATGCGCATGTGTAAAGCAGACTTTTTTTAAAAAAACCCAAAGCTGCCCACCCACCCTCTCTGTAGTGATTGCACGGCAGCAGTCTGATCACTTGATCATGGGATGAGGTGGGATTAGGGTGGTGTGTGTGATCATATTTCTCTGGAACAAATCGTTCTGCAGAAATTAGAGGCATGGCCAAGCCTGTAGTCTGACCACATCTTCAGTTTACATTTTCAAACTCAATTTGTTGGGATTCTGTGATTCTCTAGCTTTTGGGCAAAACTCTATGGTAAAACTAGCTACAAACCATGGAGTTTTGTCCAAAAACTAGAGAGTCCCCCCATCTTGACAATGTGATGATGTCACTTCCAGATGATGTTATTGCACTGTATGCACTCTGCACGCACAGAACCCTCCCCCTCCTCCTGGACAGGACCAACTATCCCCCACAGGCTGCAAGGTAGAACCTGGCAACAGTAGGCCCAAAGTCACCCAGCAAGCCTCATATGGAAGAGTGGGAAATCAAACCTGGTTCTCCAGATTAGAACCCACCACTCTTAACCACTACATCACACTGGCTCTGTAGGGTCTGTGGGTGTGTGGAATTGTCAATGGCAGTTTCTAAATGCAAAACAAGTTTCCCTTAGACTGGACTTTGAACAAGATCCCTAGTAATGCTCATTCTTCATGGTATGACTGAGAATGTTCACAGAATCCCAGAAGAGTTTTATGAATATCTGAAAACTGAAAGATGAATATACTACTTTTACACTTACATGTTTCCAGTTTATTTTGTTTTGTTGTACTGCACATGCTCTGTAGGGGGAAAAACACAACAGGGATTCAATAATAGATTTTTACATTATAATGTTGCTTCACATACATTATTGTTTACCAGTGCTCAGGTTATGAATCAGGTCAGGAAAGGTGTACTTTCAAGTATAACTTCCAATTCCTGAGATGCATGTGCTACTTTATCACAGGAAAAAGATGGTCTGTGTAAGCTAGTGAACCCAGAGCTAATGGTATGCAATCCACTAAAAACAAATGCTGTACTACGTACTCCTAGAAATCACCTGTGTCTTCTGCAAGTGAGCTGTCTTTACTGTTGTACATTGGAACTATTATTTTCAGTGATTATTTTAAGACTGTTTTTAAGACTGGTTTATTTATTGCTGCACTATTGGATTGTAATTATGAGTCACCTTGCAAGCTGCTGGCAGTCAGAAGGGTGAGTTAGAAGAGCAATAAACGACACCATCACCCAACCAAAATTTATCACTATGGCATCCCATTGATTTACGTGGAAGAAATTCTCCCACTGAAACCAGTGAGATGTCAAGCACTTATCTTTTGCTGGCTCCTAGTTATCTAGTTAAAACATTTCTATCCTGCTTCTCTGCAAGAAAACTGGAGCAGTTAACAACATAATACAGCAAATTAAATTACAGCATCACTCAATATTAGAATAAGGAAAAAAAGAAGACATTAGAATTTGGATATCAAGAAGTATTAAAACTGACAGTTAACAAACTAAGAACAAGAATTAAGTAGATGCTATAATGCACAGCAGGATGGGAAACTAACAGTGCAATCCTAAACAAATCCTGCACCCTTCTAAATCAGTTGAAGTTAGTGGAATGCAAGGCTTTTTTTCTGGGGGAATGCAGTGGAACAGAGTTCCAAAACAAAATTATCAAACAATGTTTAAAAGTTAATGAGGGGCACCTGTGTGTTTCTCCTTCATTTGCCTCTTGAGAGAAAAAAAGTCCTGGTGGGATGTAACTCTACTTAGGACTGCATCATAAAACAATCAAACTAAAAATTTAGGAGAATTTTTTAAAAGTCTTCTGCCAGAATCAGCAATCTGGCATCAAGTCAACATCTGGGGATATTCCACAGCCTATCTTGGTAAAAGGAGGGCCTCTAATAATGATAATCCCAAAATGGAGTGAAGAAAACTGGATTTTAGATATTACAGTGAAAGCAATGGAAACAGCTGTAAGGCTCTTTTGGCCTGCTATACTAAATTGTAGGCACTGTAGTTCAAGAGGATAGTCACAAATTATAAAGTATTCATAGAAACACTTTTACTTTTAAAAACTTTTGAATGCAGATTATGTTTTTGGCCAGCAAGGAGAAGAGGTTATATTTGTTTTCTACAGCATGTTGTTTATTGTTTGCCACAAATGAGTTAGTGTGGGATAGTTTACAGTACTGGACTAGGACTGAGGAAATCCTGGTGAAAGACTACTCTGTCACCCACATAATGCACTAAGTCCAGCCACCTTCTTTCAGTCTAGCCTTGCTCACAGGATTGTCACAAGGACAAGATATGGAGAACCATTATGTCACTCTGAGCTCCTTTTTTTTTTCTCTATTAAATTCTTTTATTGGTTTAGAAAAACAACAATATATACCAGCCAGCAAAATATCAATAATAGTGACAAACAGCATAACAAAGTAATCATGTAATTGGCATTTCATTCATCCTTAAGGAGGGTTGTCAGTGGATTCTATCATAACCGTGGAAAAAACAAATAAAGGCATCTAAAAAAAAAATTAGTCATTAGTCTACTATTAGTCTATCATTTCCCCCCCCCAATTTCTTTATACAGAGTATACAACTGCATTGAAAATTTCCTTCTTATAATGCAATATTAGCACCTTCTTTTGCTTCATACCATTTATAAAATTTATCCCATTTTCTACTAGCTTCAGTTTTGGACTCTCCTTTTAACATATTCGAAAGTATATCCATTTCGGCAGCATTAAAAATTTTGTCAACCACTTCATTTCGGGACATATCCTTTGTCGCCAATATTTAGCAAAGACTATCCTTACCGCAGTAAGAATATATACCGTCATGTGTTCATCCTCAGAAGGTACAACTTTCTTGACAAATGACAACAACATCACCTCCGGTTTAAACTGCAGATCTAATAGTAATATTGCCTTTAGTGTATCATGTACTCTTTTCCAAAATTTTTTAGAAACTTTACAGTTCCACCAAATATGATAAAAGGAACCTATTACCGAAACGCATTTCCAACACATAGGTGAGATAGATTGATTAATTTTAGACAATTGCAGGGGAGTGATATACCATCTATGATAAAGCTTAAAAAAATTTTCTCTGTAATTAATCGGTTTAATAATTTTATAGTTCACTTTCCAAAAACTGGGCCATTGTTCCAAATCGATATTTTTTTGCAGATTTTGGGACCATTTTATCGTTGACTCTTTGACCATTTCATCCTCTAATTTAATTTGTATAATATAATTATATACTTTCTTGATTACCTTATCCTCATCTATAAGTAAAAGCTTATCGAAATCAAAACTATATTTAGTAAATCCTTTCAACTTATCCATATTATATTTGGCTATTATCTGATTCATCGTCCACCAATCAAATTTTATCCCCCTAGATTCTAGATCATCTTTCTTTCTTAAATTATCCTTCTCGTCTAGGAGATCCTGATACCTAGCCATCCTTGTAAAGTTCCATAACTGTGGCAGGGTTGAGGCTTCTTCCGGGGATAGCCATCTCGGTGTCTTATTATAAATTATTCTTCTGATTTTCAGCCAAACATCATATATAGTTTTGCAAATTAAATGATTCCTAAAATAATTCTGTCCCTTGTGAATATACCATAGGTTCGCATGCCACCCGGCATGCAAGTCGGAACTTTCTAAAGCTAATATACGAGTATCCCTCAAAGAGATCCACTCTTTCAACCAAAGTGTGACACAAGCAGAGTGGTAAGTTTCCCAATCCGGCAGGCCCAGTCCACCCATATCCTTTTTATCTTTTAAAATTTTCCACTTTACCCTAGGTCTCTTGCCTTGCCAAATGAAAACTTTAACTAATTTATCTAATTTAGTAAAAAAAGATTTCTTAACCACAAAGTTAATCGTTTGAAATAAGAACATAACTTTGGGCAGGATAGTCATCTTAATCAATGCTATTCTACCCATAAAAGAGAGTTTCATATTAGCCCAATTTTTTAAGGAAGAATCAATCTCACTTAAGAGAGGAACATAATTATAGTCATATATATTGCTACATTTATTTGACATAGTAATCCCCAAATACTTTACTTTCGTTTCACTACTAAACCCTGTTCTTCTTTCCAGTTCTTTAACCTCTCGTAGAGGGATGTTTTTAGTGAGCATTTTAGATTTCTGCTTGTTTATTCTTAATCCAGCAACATGTCCATAATCAGCTAATTCTTTTAAAATCTCCTCAATGGATTCTACGTCGTTTTGGGATATCAGAACCATGTCATCAGCATAAGATAGGACCTTATAAGATTCTTTTTTAATTTTCAAACCTTTAATTTTACTATTGCTTCTTATGGCATTATTTAGAATTTCTAATGATAAAATAAAGAGTAACGGCGAGAATGGGCATCCTTGTCTCGTACCTTTGCAGATTTTTATCTCCTCTGTTAATACACCATTAACAATAATTTTGGCTACCTGTTCTCTATAAAGGGCCTGTATATTTTTAACAAAAATATCACCGAAATCCATAACTTTTAATAAACGAAACATAAATCCCCAGTTTAAATTATCGAATGCTTTTTCAGCATCGATAAAAAATAAAGTCATTTGTTTCTCCCTATGTAATTCATAGTATTCCAGTATATTGGATAGAATCCTGATATTAGTCCTCATGTATCTCTTTGGGAGAAAACCTGCTTGATCTGGATGAATTAGGGTTCTTAGAATTTTCTTTAATCTATTAGCTAAGATCGTAGTATAAATCTTATAATCCACGTTTAATAGTGAGATCGGCCGGTAATTCCTGATGTCATCTAAGTCTTTTGTAGTTTTTGGAATAAGTGCTACATTCGCAGTTCTCCAGGATTCCGGAATCCTATGTGTGATCCAAATCTCATCAATTAAATTTTTAAACTGCGTTATAATATTTTCCTTAAAAGAGATATAATATTCCGCGGGTAAGCCATCAGGACCCGCCGCTTTATTCCTCTTTAGTTTAGCCCATGCTTCTTCTATTTCAAGTATCGTGAACGGGCTATTTAAAATGTTCTTCTGATCTTCCGTTAAGTTCTGCGTTACCTTATTTTTTAAATAAGCCTCTTGTTTATCACTATTCACCTCAGTCCCACTATATAAGTGGGAGTAGAAGTCCCAAATTATTTTTTTCTTATCTTCTACGGACGCCTTCTGACTGCCATCCTTATCTTTTAAAACCTTTATTATTTTTCTTTCTCTTTCTTTTCTTATCTTATAAGCCAACCATTTACCAGGCTTATTGGCATTTTCAAAGAACTGAAGTTTACCATACCGGACCTTTTTCTCCATCTCCTCCAAGAATATTAGATGTATCTTATGTTGTAGTATCTTTATTTCTGATTTGATTTCTTGTACTGTGGATTTCTCTTTTAATTGTTTCTCCTTCTGTTTAAGCATTTCAGTTAAATTTATTAGAGCTTTATTTTCCTCCCGTCTTTTGAAAGCATTAAAGCTGATCGCTAAACCTCTCATATACGCTTTACTTGTCTCCCAAAGAATCCTGTAGGATGTCTCTTTCTGTGTATTTAATTGGAAGAATGAATTCATCTCCTCCTTAGCATATTTAATAAATTGTTTATCTTCCAAAAGCTTAGAATTTATCCTCCACTCTGATCTTTTCTTAACATCTTTCAAAGAAAGTACAATAGGATTATGATCAGCTACTGTACTTGGTAAAATTTCTATATCTTCAAATAATTTCACTAATCCTGTCGTCACCCATACCATGTCAATGCGGGACCATGAATTGTGCCTACCTGAAAAAAACGTAAAGTCTCTTTTGTTTGGGTTCATAGTTCGCCAGAGATCAACAAAAGTAAATTCATCCACCATCTTAAAAAACACTTCTGGTAGTATATTACTACCAGATCTCTTAGATCTTTTTTTATGACTTCTAGAACTTCTATCTAGGTCTGGACACATCACCGCATTGAAATCACCTAATAAACAAATCTCATCATAATTATGGGTACAGATCTTCGAGTATAAATCCTTGTAGAATTTATTCTGATTAACATTGGGTGCATAAATATTAACCAACAAAAATTTTGATGATTCTTTAATTATTTCAATTCCTTGGATCCTTGCGTCATCCGTTTGAAAGATCAATTTAGCTTGAAGGTGTTCCCTAACATAAGTTACTAAGCCCCTTTTTTTCTTCTCCACCTCTGATGTTATGAACATATTACCTAGTTTTTTATTATACAATAACGATTCATCTTTCCTTTTCATGTGTGTCTCCTGTAAGCATACAATATCAATGTTTAATTTCCTTAGTTGGAGAAAGACACGCTTTCTTTTTTGTGGAGAGTTCAGACCGTTTACATTTAGAGATAGAATTTTTAATTGATTTGCCATTGGAATATTTAATAACCTCTTGGTCTCCCTTAAAAGTTTTTCTTTTTCCTCTGGGCCCTTGTCTCTCTCTGTGGTCGTTCTTCGCCCTGTCTGCCTTCGCCCTCACCTAATTCCTCTAGAGATAAAAGATCTACTAGCTCTGATGAGTCAATTTGCCTATCTTTAATCAGATCTTCTTTGGAACTCCTTCTATCCAATTTCTTCAACCATGTTCTAGTTTGATTTTTTATAAAATCTTCAGCCTTCTCTTGTGAATCAATTTTATATCTTACACCTGCGTAAGTAAACAGCAACCCCTCTGGGATCAACCATCTATACATTATGCCCCGATCTTGTAACATCACGGCCAGGTTCATGTAAGTTTTCCTCTTATGCCTTATTATCCAAGGAATCTCTCTCATAACTTTAATTTTAGTACCTTTAAGCATAAGTGGGTGATCCCTTAATTCTCGCCAAACTAACTCCTTAATACACCTTCGAACAAACTTTATGTGAACTTCCCTGGGTAAGTCATTCTTTTTCGCATATTGTGTTCCGACTCTGTGTATAAAATCGATCTCCCTTACTATATCTTCTTTCTCCATCTTTATAACATCCATCAAAGCCTCTGCTATAGTTTCAACAAGATTCTCACTTTTATCCTCAGGAATATTTAACAATCTAAGAATATAATCTGCATGCCCCATCTCTAGTTTTGCCATTTTAATTTCATATTCCTCCTGTTTTATCACAATTTCTTCTATTCTATCATCAGTTAATCTGAGCTTTCCCTCTATCGATTTCGTGATATTCATAACCTCAACAATATCTCTCTTTGTATCCTTACAGTTCTCCTCAAGAGCTTCCAGCTTGGATGCTAACCCCTCTATCTGATTGCTCAGTGTTATTTGAGCCTGCTTTAAAGCTTCTAAGAAAGTTTGTTAAATCTCCTTAAGAGAGTCTTGTGAAATTGTTGCTCCAACAGATTTTGGTTGCCCAGGAGAGAACTTGGTTTTAACTTGTTGTGACATCTTGACTATTCTTTCTGTTATATTGCGTTAAGTCAGTTTAGTATTAGGTTTAAGTTAAGGAAAAAAAAACCAGGAAAATACCCCCTTAGAAAAAAGGCAAACAAGGTTCACAATAATTTTCAGAGAATAGCAAAAGTCTATTCTGTGATCTGTCATCGGTTCCCAATGATAAATCTTGCAGCATCCAACGCATTCGCCAAGTTCACAAAGTTCAGTAGGTGGGCGTAGTTTATCACTCACCCACAGCCACTTTTAGTTAGACAGATAAAAGTTTAATGTTCAACAGCAGAGCTTCAACTCAAACCTTTTACTTCTGACACTTCTTCTTCATCCTCTTCGGGCACAGCCTAGTTAAGAAGCCCTAAATTGTTATCTAATCCCAATCCGCCACACCAACACAACACATCCAGGTCTCCTCCGCCTCCTCCTCGGCGTTCTTTCAGACCCCGCCCGACAAAAGTAGCATTAAGCAGCACAGCCGAGAGCACCGCACCGAACGTCTCCAAAGTCTCTACGTCAAAGGAACGGCCAGAGTTTCTCGCTCCGTGCGAGAGAAGAAAAACAAAAGGAAGTGGAAACAAGAAAGGAAAACGAAGAGCCAAACCAAGCAGTGAGTAGAGCACTTCTTCAGATTCTCCACCAAAACGCCTTCCACCAGACACCTCCTTGTTCCGGAGGTCGGAGCTGAATCGCCCTAAGGCGCGGCTTGGCTTCGGGACAGGGAAAGAAGGGGTGCCTTCGGAGCGGAGCTCCTTCAGGCACTTTCCCTCGCCCCCTCAGTATACTAGCCTCCTTCAACAGGAGGTCTGTACGGACTCGCGAGTCCCCCGTAGAAGCCTAAGTTCGGCTCGTCTCGGCAGAGCTCCCCGAGACGCGGCCGCTCCGCTCCGCCATAGACCGGAAAGGCACTCTGAGCTCCTTGAAGAAAGGATACACTAAAATGTGATTAACTGAAAGATACACAGATAGAAACTACCGTGATTATTTCATATTGTGGTTTTACAAATAACATGTAGTTATAACGTTGGATCCAACAGTTGAAAGTGGTCCTACAGCACTCATTGTGATGTCTCAAGCCATTGTAAACTGCTATTTTCTTGTGAGTGCTACCTTGCAGGCATCTCATAGTTACCTATTGTAGCCATCTGATGTGTGCTGAATGGCAGCATACCAAACAATCACACTCAGCTCAACAGGTCCCCTGTTGATGGATGGAGAGCCAGTTTGGTGTAGTGGTTAAGTATGCGGACTCTTATCTGGGAGAACCGGGTTTGATTCCCCACTCCTCCACTTGCACCTGCTGAGATGGCCTTGGGTCAGCCATAGCTCTGGCAGAGGTTGTCCTTGAAAGGGCAGCTGCTGTGAGAGCCCTCTCCAGCCCCACCCACCTCACAGGGTGTCTGTTGTGGGGGAGGAAGGTAAAGGAGATTGTGAGCCGCTCTGAGACTCTTTGGAGTGGAGGGCGGGATATAAATCCAATATCTTCTTCTTCTTCTTCTTCTTCTTCTTTGTCCTTCAGTGTAAGGTGTAATCAAATCTGTCTGAGCTGGAGCAGAGTTCTGGGACATTTTGGGAGTGTTAATGTGATCAACCAGAGCTCTTTCTGACCCTATCCACAAAACACACCAGCAGCCATACCCCAAAGGTTGGTCCTATATTGCACAGGCATACAGCATTTCTATTCAGTGCATTCAGACTGTGCGGCAGGTGCAGGGGGTTGCCAGCTTCAGATGTGGTGCCACTGCTTCTCCAAAGAGCAGAAACTCTATTAGACCCATCTGAGATGGAGCCACCTTCTATGGTCAGCACAATCCTCATCTCTTTCCCCACACCTTTTTGGTTGGAAGTAGTCCAACAACTTCACAGGTAGAGGCTGCATTTCAGTTGACTCACAGACCAAAAATGTTGCCTACCTCTGGGCTATGTCATGTGGCTACTGTTGTCTATTTTGGCTTTGCAATCTATGTTCTGTGCAGTTATATTTGTTTGTTTGGGGATGGGGGGGGGAGGGAAATGTGTCCTGAGGCTGGTGTTTTTCTTTGTCTATTGGAAATGACGACTGAGGCTTTCCACTGAGGATTGAAAACCTGAATAAGGCTGGAGAACATCATTCATTTTTGCTGATTTTCCCCTTCAGCTGCTTTTCTCATTTCTCATGTACTTATATTTGCTTTCCGTTTGTAAACATAATTTTATATAAGCCCCAGACACATACTAGTGAGTGTCTGTAATCACATGCAGAACATGTGCGATCTAACTAATACAAAATCTAAAGGAAAACATGACCCAGGTATTGCTTTTATTAAGAGAGAAACTCATGGCATATTTAATATGAGGCCTGTGCCCAATCGCCATTTCTGTATTGCAAAGGTTAACAACATAAGAAAGACCCAGAATAAACTCTAACCAGTATAGCCACTGCGATATTTTCATAATTTATCCATTTTAATCTCTTCATTAAAAGATGATGCATATTTTTGGTATTTCTGAAATTACTAATAAAATGATATGAAGAAGTCTTAGCCCTTTGAAATGTATGTGTTGAAGGACTGTTAACTAACATCAAAGTCTTTCCACTTCTATGAATAAGGGGAGAATACAGTATTCTGATGGGATTGTGTATAAGGTGCATCCCATACTGCAGAATTTACCAACAGCTAAGCTTGCAGCCTGATAAATGTTAGAACCTAAAATATTTATTTTGGACTCCATAGTTTTGGCTTCAACTCTGAGGCAGCTTCTCTGCATTGACTCCAGTCTTGTTTAATTTATACTGGCACCCAATTTGTATCCAGGCATAATTCAAGGTGCTGGTGCTGACATTTAAAGCCCTATATGATTTGGGAGCAACATACCTGAAGGATCCCCTGTTCCCTTATGAATCTACCCAACCACTGGAGTAATCTTCAGAGGGCCTACTTTAGGTGCCCATACATTCCAAGAGTAGGTGGATGGCAACCTGGGAGAGGGCCTTCTCAGTAGTGGCACCAAAACTCTGGAACTCTATCCCCGGGGAGATTCATCTGTCCCCTTCTGCTGCCATCATCTGTCAGCAGGTAAAGACTTTTTCATTTAGCTTGGCATTCCTTCAAGATCCCGCCTTCCTCCTCAGTGTTTTAACTGTTGTTTTTATCTTTTGCACTTTGATTTTAACTTGTTTTAATGGTATTTTTGTGTATTGGTTTTAAAGGCTTTTAAAATATTTTAATTAGTATGTTAAAATTTGTTAGCACCTTGGTGGTGGTAAAGGAGGGGGCAGAAAGGCAGGATAAAAATAAGTAAAAATAAATGATAAAAATAATAGATAGATAAAAATAATAAAACAGTCTAAACATACAGAGTTGGCATGTGGAGACTTCGGAACAACCAGCTAAGGAGGGGGGCTGAAATGCTTGGGAATAACTCCCACAGAATATATTAGTGAACTCAACTCATTAACTAGCTGCCTGTTTTGACAAATAACATTGTAATATCCTGCACAGGTCAAAGTAAGCAATTTAAACTTCAGGCTCATATCAGGATCATGGGTGGAGCTGCACATGGGTGGGCTGGGTCAAATGTGGAGATGCTGGAGTCCAATTTCAGGTTTCCCTACATGGGGCTTGCATCTTCCTCAGTCCTGGCAACATCCACCAAGTTTGGAACTAGCCAACAGATTTTTATTGATATATTTGAAAGAGTTCTGTGGAGAATATCTGAAGAAGAAGCTGTCTGTGGCCATCCATAGTTTCCCATACTTGGAACCATATGGAATAGTGAAAAATAAGAGGAAAGAACATAAGAGAAGCCATGTTAGATCAGGCCAATGGCCCATCCAGTCCAACACTCTGTGTCACACAGTAGCAATATATATCCATTTATCCGTTTTAACCTGTCTGCTCAGCAATTTCATTGAATGTTCACGAGTTCTTGCATTGTGAGAAAGGGAGAAAAGTACTTCTTTCTCTACTTTCTCCATCCCATGCATTATCTTGTAAACCTCTATCATGTCACCCCGCAGTCGACGTTTCTCCAAGCTAAAGAGCCCCAAGCGTTTCAACCTTTCTTCATAGGGAAAGTGTTCCAGCCCTTTAATCATTCTAGTTGGACTTTCTCCAATGCTATAATATCCTTTTTGAGGTGCGGCGACAAGAACTGCACACAGTACTCCAAATGAGACCGCACCATCGATTTATACAGGGGCATTATGATACTGGCTGATTTGTTTTCAATTCCCTTCCTAATAATTCCCAGCATGGCGTTGGCCTTTTTTATTGCAAACGCACACTGTCTTGACATTTTCAGTGAGTTATCAACCATGACCCCAAGATCTCTCTCTTGGTCAGTCTCTGCCAGTTCACACCCCATCAACTTGTATTTGTAGCTGGGATTCTTGGCCCCAATGTGCATTTCTTTGCACTTGGCCACATTGAACCGCATCTGCCAAGTTGACACCCACTCACCCAGCCTCAATAGATCCCTTTGGAGTTCCTCACAATCCTCTCTGGTTCTCACCACCCTGAACAATTTAGTGTCATCCGCAAACTTGGCCACTCCCAACTCTAAATCATTTATGAACAAGTTAAAGAGCATGGGACACAGTACTGAGCCCTGCGGCACCCCACTGCTTACCGTCCTCCACTGCGAAGACTGCCCATTTATACTCACTCTCTGCTTCCTATTACTCAGCCAGTTTTTGATCCACAAGAGGACCTGTCCTTTTACTCCATGACTCTCAAGCTTTCTAAGGATCCTTTGATGAGGAACTTTATCAAAAGCTTTCTGGAAGTCAAGGTAAACAACATCTATCGGGTCTCCTTTGTCCACATGTTTGTTTACCCCCTCAAAGAAATGTAACAGGTTAGTGTGGCAAGATCTTCCCCTACAGAACCCATGCTGAGTCTTCCTGAATAACCCGTGTTCATCAATGTGCCTTCTCATTCTGTCCTTGATAATGGTTTCTACCAACTTTCTCGGTATTGAAACCAGACTGACTGGCCTGTAATTTCCCGGATCTCCTCTGGAACCCTTTTTAAAGATGGGGGTGACATTTGCTACCTTCCAGTCCTCAGGAACGGAGGCAGACTTCAGTGAAAGATTACAGATTTTTGTTAGAAGATCCACAAGTTCAACTTTGAGTTCTTTCAGAACTCTTGGATGTATGTCATCTGGACCCGGTGACTTATTAGTTTTTAATTCATCCATCAGTTGTAGGACCTCCTTTTTTGTCACCTCCATCTGACTCAGGTCTTTCAACATAAGCATAATCTCTTTCTCAGTAACTTCAGAATATTTCTATGTTTATAACTATTTTAAAGTTGTATCTATTTGGGGGCATTAGAGTTTCCTTAAGGATTATTGATGATAATGGAATTTTAACAGTTGGATAATCTTCAATCCTATATTGAAAATTTTTACTTTGAGCAATCTGTGTAATTGTTGGCAACTTTCCTTACTACTTTGGAATCGTTCCATTGACTTTGAGAGGCAGTTTGGTGTAGTGGTTAAGTGCACAGACTCTTATCTGGGAAAACTAGGTTTGATTCCCCACTCCTGCACATGCACATGCTGATGTGACCTTGAGTCAGTGACAAGTTCTTGCAGAGCTGTTCCTCTCAAGAGCAGTTTCTGTCAGAACTCCCTCAAGTTCACCTACCTCACAGGGTGTCTGTTGTGGGGAGGGAAAGGGAAACGAGATTGTAAGCCACTCTGAGATTCCTTCAGGTAGTGAAGGGCAAAATATAAATCCAATCTCCTCCTACTTGAATATTATTTTGATAGTTCAGGATTGTGGTTTTAAAGAAATTTGTGAAAAGGCCACATAGATCAACTCTACAAACCCAAAGTCATAACTGAAAAAATGTGAATCCATCATTACATGGAGAAAGGTGAAAAATAGGTGGTGGGGTGGATGCATGTGTTTTCAGACAAGTAATTCTGTAAATCTGATTTTAAATTTTTCTACCCACTCTGCTTGTTACAATCAAATCTTATTACCTCCATGGAATACCATTCCTTTTCCTGAGTACTTGAGAAACTTGGATGAAGAGGAACAATTTCAGCTTGAGTGGAAGTTTTGACAGTAAGGGCTATTGTTTCATCT
This sequence comes from Heteronotia binoei, assembly GCF_032191835.1. NCBI lineage: Eukaryota > Metazoa > Chordata > Lepidosauria > Squamata > Gekkonidae > Heteronotia > Heteronotia binoei. Next base: position 622,711 of record NW_026800083.1, read on the forward strand.
GTGTCTTATTTGTTGCCAACAGACTATTGAAATGAATTGTTGTACAGCAGTTTTCGGAGAATGGCAGAAGTTATCCACTATTTCCCCCTCCACTCAAAAAGTACAACTCTGAGCTTTCTCAAGGGTGCTGCTGATTTCTAAAAAGTGAAGGAAGGTAAAAAGGCTCTTTATTCAAAATTTGGAATGGCAGAAAATTCTTCCTCGGGCAAGCAAATTGAATGGAAAGATTTCTGTAAAATGCTGAAATCTGTACCAGCAACTGCCCTGATAAAATATTTCTACTTGAATTTTTCCCAGGATCAATATGCAGTGATGGGCTTCTATCAAAATGCATAACTGTTCAAACAGTTTTCTTGCACTTTAGCCAAGGAACAACACCTTTTCTTTCTTTCCCCTTCCTCCCACAAATATACCTCAGTAGCATATTTACTTGCCCCTGTTGTGGACTTCTGTGGATTGTTCTTGAGGTTCTTGCCTACATGCACAGCTTATTTTATCTAAGAACTATTGCAGCAACTTGTGGTCCTCCCCTTTCCATTCTAGCACTCTGACTTTGTGTTAAGATGTGCAGAAGCTGAAGGGGAGTGATCATAACAACAGGGATCAAGCCCTGGGTGAAGGAGCCAGATGGCTTTGTGCATATGGAAAGTTCAAGTTAAAATCATCCTCTTTTCATATAGGTAAAACAGCTATTCACATTGATTAAAATATAGTGAGGCCATAAAGTGGTTTACACTGTTTTCCTTCATTTTTTCCTTACTGCATCAACCCTGGGAGCTGGGTTAGGATGAGTGTGTGCGATTGGCTTGAGGTCACACAGCAGGCTTCCATGGCAGTCAAAGGATTTGAACCTGGGTCTTCTAGATACTGGTCCAGCACTCTCTCTCTCTCGGCTTGGCTTCGTGAACGAAGATTTAAGAAGGGTGCAATAGTCCACGTTTGCTGCAGGCTCGCTGGTGGCTGACAAGACCAATGTGGGACAGGCAGGTCCGGCCACAGCGGCTGCAGGGAAAAGTCTGATTTAGGGTTGGTCCTGTAGCAGTGCGATTCTTCCTCAATCTCCTTTTGTCCTCAAGACCAGCTATGCGTGCGTTCTCAAAGGAAGAGACAGCCTGGTGGATGGTGTGCCTCCATGCTTTGCGATCTGAGGCTAGGTCAGACCACTGGTGATGGTTGATGTGACAGGTGCTAAGGGATTTCTTCAAGGAGTCCTTGTACCTCTTCTTTGGTGCCCCTCTATTTCGATGGCCGGTGGAGAGTTCGCCATACAGGGCAATCTTGGGAAGGCGGTGGTTTTCCATCCTAGAAATATGCCCTGCCCAGCGCAGCTGCGTCTTCAACAGCAGTGCCTCGATGCTGGTAACCTCCGCCCTCTTGAGGACTTCAGTGTTGGTCACAAAGTCACTCCAGTGGATGTTGAGGATGGTGCGAAGGCAGCGCTGATGAAAGCGCTCAAGGAGTCGCAGGTGGTGACGGTATAAAACCCACGATTCGGAGCCGTAGATGAGGGTTGTCATCACAACCGCTTTGTAAACATTCCAGCACTCTAATCACCACCTAATCAAGCTAATTGCACAATAGGGATGGGCACAAATGAAGCCACAAAGCTGAATTAGTCAAAACTTTTCTCTGTTCGTTTGGGAACAGAGGTTTGATGGGGTCTCTTGTCATAAACTTCCTCAAACATTTGAGCAGTTCATGCAATTTGTGGATGCAGCAGAAAGCAGACTCCGAGGCCCTTTAAACCCCTGTTTTCTGTTCCCTGTAAAAACTGCAAAAACAGCTGAGCGGGCGGGAGGTGGGGAGACAATCCCTGTTTCTCAGTTGTTTCAGGCTGTCTTTAAAAGGACTGCAGAAGACATCGCAAAAAGCAGCTGTGCAGCAGGGAGCACTTCTTCCTGTGCAGCTGTTTTTCACACTGTTTTGGAGTGCCTCTCCACCCACACAACTGTTTTTTGGACTGCCTTCTGCATTTCCTTTTAAGCTTAAAGGGACTGCATAAGACAGCCCAGTGCAGTGGCTTTCTGTGAAAGGGACTGCAGTCCCTTTCAATGGGGTTTACAGGGCCACAAACCATGGACTGGTTCAGTTCATGAAAAAGTCTTTGGTTTGGTTTGAGGTTCACCAATCAACCATGAACTGAACTGCATATTCCCAGTTCATGCCCATCCCTTTTGCAGAAGTTAATTACATCATTATTTGAATAGCAAACAAAACTGTCTTAAAATCTGGAAAATATTTGTCAAATTGGTCTCTTTTTTTGAGACAAAAATATTATCTTAAGGACTGATTATTCTTGTGGGGTTTTTTTTTCAATTCGGAAAGAAGCTTTAATGCACATCATTGATATTGGGAAAAGTTGTTAGATTGCGCAGATGACAAGTTTCTCTGGTATCTGTTCCCCTAATACTGCCTTTCTCTAGATTTTTTTTCCCTTTTGCTTTGAAAACTAGTGCAACAGCTGTCTTGCTATTCAGGCTAATGTGGTCTTCTAAAACAAAGTCACAAATCTTTTAAGATCCTAGGAATGTCCACTTGTCTGCTGCCAGGATATAGTTTGTGTACCAACCAATTATGTATGGCAAAGATGGGTGCATTACAAGGCTGGCGTTAACCTGTTAAAACCCCATGGATTTAGATCAAACTGACATTCCAAAGTGACAATGCAGCTTGAATGTGTGGATTTATTTAAATGCCACTTTGCATGGTGCAGTTGGGGAATAATTTAGCCCTAATTTTTGCTTTATTTCTCTTTCTAATATATATGTTTGGTAACTGCACTTATCCCAGTTTTTTCAAAGAAAACACTTAGCTTTGTGGTAACATATCCCTAACAAGCATTAGACATGGGTACAAGATCATTCTGTAACTGATCTGCTGCACACAGGCTGTGTATTGTCCAGTTCTTGTTCAAATAATGGCATTAAAGATCATGATCATGCAGTCTATATGAATATATAACTGCTTGCCGCTCTGAAACAGACTAAATCCCAGTATGAAATGATTCAGTCGATCCCCTTTTTAGCACTCCACTTCAAACAGTTAAGCAGTGCTGGATTAAACTCTGTGGAGGCCCCTAGACAGTTGAAATCTTGGGGGCCCCCTTGTAAATTATTTCAGAGTCTGAGCACCCGCCCCACCACTCATGGCTCCCACTGCAGCCTGCAAGCACCTTCTCAAGGCCCCTTTTACTAAACTGCACGGGAGAGGCAGAGAGAGGTAAACTTGGTGACAACACCATCAGCAGCCACACCCAGGGCCGGATTTGGGGGTGGGGGAGCAGAGGGGGTGCTTGCCCCGGGCGCCACCGGAGGGGGGGGGTGCCAAATTGGGTATGGAGTCCATTCTAGTCTATGGGCCCATAAGGGGATGCTATTTTTTTAATTTTGCCCCCCCCCCCCTCAAAAAGCATGTTGCTCTGGTCCTGGCCACACCAGACTAGTTGGGCAAAGAGCAGCTCAGTTGCTGGTTGCACATGCAGACTGGGAGGGCTGCAAGCAGGGGGAACACCAGAGGGGGGGAGGTGACCCAGGGCCCCTAAAGGCATGGGGGCCCATAGGCCCAATTGGCCTAATTGTTAATCTAGCTCTGCAGTTAAGCACTGTCCCCCCGGACCATCAAGCCTTGTATATATACTATTAAGAAGGAACACAGTGTGGGGACCCTACGCACACAGTATCATTTTCTTTGAAGTCCACAAGTGCTTCTCACCCATTCTTATGTCTCTTCTTGATACTATGATCTATGCAAGATTCCACATTGGTCCTCTGTGGCATTCCAGTTCACTGGCTGGTAAACAGGATTAGTAGATTATGGCAAAAGGAATTGAACTGATGATACAGGGAGGGAAATGAACCATGTTAAAAAAATTACATTAACTTTCTGCCACTTAGAGTTATTAAGTTGTAGACCTCACTACAGCAGGAGGTTATGATGGCTTCTGATTAATCATTTGACTTCAAAAGGGAATGACACAAGTTTATGGAGTACTGGTCCATCAATGGCTGTTAGCCAGGCAAAATAGAATTTTCATATTCAGAGGCAGTAACCCTTTGGATATTATTGATGAGGGTCTAGATGTCTGCATCCTACTTTTAGACCTTCTGCTGCATCTACTGGACTACTATGTGAAACCACTGCTCTACTCCAGCATGGATGTTCTTATGTCCATAGAAGGAGAATGCTCCCTTTATGCACTGACAGAACATAAAGTGGGGCTGCCATACAGATGAGGAGTAAAAAATATCCTCCCATCCCACTTATATCACAGTATTTGAGGCACAAAAGGGGCTGCCATTAGGAGTATCAACTGGAATGCAGCATGTGATGTACTTTGTGACAGCAACCTTTGGTTTGAGCAAATAGACTGTGGGACTGATCTTACAAACCGCACTAAAAGTTTTGCATGTGAAACACATCTCTGTTTGTGTTGAAGAAGTTCCTAAGAGGCTAGTAAAAATTAACATCATATCCTTCCTGATGAAGAAAGGGATATTTAAACAGCCTGGTAGTACACACATTCCTGCTTTCCTGTATTAAGAGTTAATCACTTTTTATTGGGGGTGGGGCATTTAAACCGCAGCCCATTCCCTGAGAATAATTATAGCTATTTAATTGTATTCATAATTTAGTATACACCTGGAAAATATGCTGTAAAATATCAGAGGGGTTTTCCTTTTAATACTGGCGTGCCATTTACAAACTGTCACATTTAGAATGCATCCTTAATCTTCTATGGTCTGCTAGAATTTTATATTAAAAGTCTGCTTTGTGCTTTAAATATTAAAGATACTTCAAAAGGTGATAATGCCTGATGCTCTAGTGGTGCTGAAATCTCAACTGCTAAATATATTGAGGAATGTTCAGTGGCCCTAGCTTAATTAAACATGCATGTGTATTTTCAAATGCAATCTTTTTCTGCTTGTTAGGTTTTTGACAAACCTCCAAACAGGTCCAGGTGGAACAAAGCATGTAAACAAGCTTGTGAATGCAAGCTTAAAACACTCAAATTAACACCTTCCTACAATTAATATGCAAACTCTGGGACTCTGCTACTGATAATGCCATTTAATTATTCTTTGCAGTTTAGTGACATATTCTAGCCTTTCCATATTTTTTCCTCAACACCGTCCAGTTTAATTATAGGGGGAAACATCACATTGGAGATTAGCTAACCAATGGGATGCTTTTGACTTTTTTTTAAAAAAAATACTTTGAATAAAAGTCAGTACATACTGCAAAGCTGTGGTTAATGTTTCAATATGTCATTAGCTTTCTAGTGATTGTAGAGCAGGGCTGCTCTGATTTTACATCTCATATTGAATATAGGAATTCAAAGCTGAAATGAAGCAAAAAATTGTACATATATACATATATATGTGCAATTCTTTTGCTTCATTTCAGCTTTGAATTCCTACATTCAATATGAGATGTAAAATCTTGTCCACATTATTGGATTATATATATATATAATCCAATAATGTGGACAAGTATATATATATATATAATCCAATAATGTGGACAAGTTCAGAAGCAAGGAATTTGAATGATTTTTTTTAACTAGTGGACAAATTCTAGTGGTTAATAGTTTTGTAATGTAAATTCTGACATTTGATTCTCATTAGGATAGTCATTGGTTGTTATCCCCCCTCCCCATATAATGCAGAAAAACCATACAAAATATCCCTCTGGTATTTCAGAAGGAAAGAGGAGTCATAAACTGATGGGTGACCAAATTAAGAAGGATGAAGAAAACTTCATCCCATGGACTTTTTTATTGTACATTAAAAATCCATAAACTACAATCCTCATGCTTGTATATCTCAAAGGTTTTTGACTGCCCAGTGGGGCTTTGGACATTTTACTTTGAACTGCAAACCTACTCACTAGTCCAGTTATATCAAAACCTCCCCAGAGTTTTTAAAAGGGTTTATCATTGGAAGAAGAGTCTCCATTCTACAAACACATGTCCAGCATCCCACGAGGGACACAAGCTGTGTGATGCTTTTAACTGTTAGACATGTCAATTGCTCTTTGAAGGTTCATGGTCCTCTTTTCTTTCTTGCACATAAGCTCCTGGAGTTAGAACAAGCACCATACCCAAAATAGACTTTATGTTGAAATAAATGATGTGGTAACACATTTTAAAAGTTCAGTACCCTTTCCCCTCCAAAAAAAAAAATCATAGGTGCAGCAAGTCATTACTCTATGGTGGAAGGTATATCTCCTGGCTTTGCCTTGGCTACAGCCCTGCCTGGTTCCTTTGGCTTCCCAATTTGTCTACAGCATGGCCCAACTAAGCTACAGTGTAAGAGCTAAACTACAGGTTATGACAGACACAAGTCCAACCCATGGCTACTGACACCACTTTAGAATTTAGCTGCTTTAAAATTACCACAAGGCCCATATCCTTACTGAGCCCATGGGAGAGAGGCAACAAGCAATCTTGTTTTCTGCCCTGTGCCTTTTAAAGTGCTGGAACAGTTCTCTCACCACTATTTTGGCACTTTAAAAGGCACAGGGGGAGAGAATGAGATTGCCTTGTGCAGTCTCAGTAGGGGCCCTCACAACAATTTTTAAATGCTAAATTATCTTCTAAAATGATGTTGGTGGTCATAGGTTGGCCCCATGCCTGCCGTGACTTGTAGTTTGGCCAAAAGAAAAGTCATAACTAAAGAATAAAAGCTGCCACGAGTGTGTAGACACAAACACAAATCTATTTGTATAGCATCAACATCATGCAGGGTGATTATATTTTCCAGCATTTGCAAAGTCAGATGATGATATAGCTGAAAAAGTATAAGAAGCAGACCATGATCATATGAACACATGAAGCCACCTTATACTGAATCAGATCATTGGAACCTGGGCCTTTCTGCATGTTGCATAGATACTCTACCATCAAGTCACAGTCCATCCCAAACACAATGGCCTTTGTCCAGAAATCTCATGTAGACTAAGGTTGTGCTACTGCAGTTTCGTTAAACCTCTAAATAAGCAACCAAAGATGTCAAATCAGTATTTGCCAGATTGTGGCATGCATGCACATGTACATCCAAATGTGAAATTTGTAGCATCCTTTAACGTACACTGGTCCAGTTCCCAAGCACTAGGGGAGGGACAGTGGCTCAGCGGTAGAGCATCTGCTTGGGAAGCAGAAGGTCCCAGGTTCAATCTCTGGCATCTCCAAAAAAGGGTTCAGGCAAATAGGTGTGAAAAGCCTCAGCTTGAGACCCTGGAGAGCCGCTGCCAGTCTGAGTAGACAATAGTGACTTTGATGGACCAAGGGTCTGATTCAGTATAAGGCAGCTTCATATGTCCACCCTTCTACATGTGAAAACATCCCCCTGGATTAGAGTATGTCTATATTGGTAGGTACTTACAGCAGTTAATGTATGGGCAGCAGATTGTAAAAGTTTGCAGATTCTTTTCCCTCAAACTGCAATTAGTGATCCCAAAAGATGAACAAGAAATGATATCCTTGAAATCTCTATGAAACACATAAACACATATATGTATTACCTTCATCTTCAGAATACTCTGTTGCAGATGCTGCACAGAGATCCAGCATAATCTGATAAGCAAGCCAGCTATTTCCTATTGAGCAAAACAGAACAGGTTGGAGCTATTTGACTTGCTTTCAATGCAAATAGGCAATTTTTACCCAGATGCGTGTAAGGTATGTGTGTATATGGATGGATGCAGCTAAAAATTAATAGGGATGGGGGAGGACAGAATTATTGAGGGAATTAAAGCAGTTATATAGGCAGTTCAATATTGGCAGGAAATGCCAGGTGAGCTATAGTAAGTAAGTAAGTAAGTAAAATTTTATTTATATCCCGTCCTCCCCCGCCAAGCAGGCTCAGGGCAGCTAACAACAGCAAAATAACAATACATTTAACAAAACATTAAATTAACCCCAAACAGATTAATACATTAGTTAAAACAGTTACTAAGTCTAAAAACATTAAGTTAAATCTGGCAGTACCGTTATTGATCGACGCTATGCCTGTCAATTTATGTAATGATGGCGGATCTCCAGATTGGACCATTTTGATGTTTCTTTGTGGACTTGGTCAGCCGTTCATGAATGCCTGTTTGAAAAGGGTGGTCTTGCAGGCCCTGCGGAACTGATCAAGTATAGCCCTAATACTTAAGGCAAAGCAGCAACTATCCACAATGATGGACAAATTTGAATTAATGTGATATGATGGGTCAGATGGCATTCTAATGCAAGCTGAATTGAGGAGAAAGTGGTATGAACACTACCATAGTCAAATCAGAAGAAGAAACAAATTGAGCAGGTTAATAGGCACAAAAGGATACATATATGATATTTGAATTCTGCTTCATATGTTAGTAGACTACTGTAATTAGTTAATGGGGAAGCAAATGAAAAATGTAAAGATTTAGTACTCAGTGGCTGAGTCCGTAAATGTTTGAGCCAGGCCATTTTATTTTAGAAGAATACAAAGCAAGATAATGTTTCATTTGTACTTTTCTGTTCTTGACACTTTTTGACATTTTTTTGTTTATTTCACTTCTGGGAATGCTGATAGAACAATAATAATAAACTTGGGGGGGGGGTGTTATTCAGTGTCCCTGCTGGATTCAGGGACACCACATCTAATTAAAATGTCGGCTTAAACATAGCAAGATGCTGCCAGGGAGTCAGTTGGTTTTCCTCAGAAAGTGAACACTTTATTAGGCCAGGCCAGCCCCTTGTAAATGGAAGCCAGTGGAAGCTGCCTCTGCAATCTTTAATGGATTTTTAAAGATGACAAGAAAGGAAATGGGAAACTAAAGCAATTGAAGACATAAATTCCCTGAAGGTGCATTCTGAAGTAAATCGGAGCAACTAAAAAAGTGAACTCTTTGAGCCTTGAGATATCTACCAGGTTATTTTTTTTTTCCAGCCGGACACTTATGGCATGTTGAGTCCCTGAACACCTCAGCTCTGGGCATGCTTTGACACAGCAAGTCAGAGGAAGATGAACAACATCACCTGAAGTGCTGTTGGAGGGGTAGAAAATTGCTCCCTCTGTATGCTGTGTTCCCTTTGCTTTAAATCATATGACTTATTACAACCTTCCTTTATAAAAAATGCCATTTATATATGTTAACTTTTCCAGCTGCAGCAAGCATATTTGCTTCCCTCTTTTGTGACTAAGAGAACCAACAAAAAAAAGGGAGGGGGAGGTGATCAGTTTCTATGAAATGAACATTACCTTATTCTCTCAGTTTCTATTATAAGGCTATATGGTCAAAATAATGGGATGGAAATCAAACACTGACTCCATGGGACAAATTTCTTGCTGTTTTCATCCCCTTTATTCATGCAAATAATCCATTGATATCCCAGTAAAAATGGAACTCAATAAACAGGGGGGAAGTCAGCTGTCCTTCCAAAGAACCAGACATCACACTGGTTTCTTCATTGCTTTAAATTTTTAACACACTTGTTTTAAAATGCTGTAAAAATTTTCATTAAAAACTAATGCAACTGAAGAATATCTGAGCATTTGGGAATGCCAAGTTACTCCTTCAAATTAAATAAGACATTTGCTATTTTTTGTACTTTACCAGCAGGAATGTTGAATGTTGCAGGAATGTGCAATGTTATATATGTTATGTACTATATTGAGATGGGGAGATGTTACAACCTTCTTTTGCAGGAAGTCTTGACGCATGAATGCATTCAAAGGGGGAAAATGTAATTAACTCCAAAAATATTATTCAGCTCAGGTGTGGCTGATACTTGATCCATAGTTGTGCAGTGGCTTGTGCAACAATAACTATATTTTAAAGAAACATGGCTGTGATTTTTGTGTATATAAATGGCATCTTCTTGGTAGCTCAGCTTTTCCCCACACTTTTTTTTACTTACAGTGCATCCCAGTGTTCATTCATGCTTTTACATCTTTGTAGACCTGAATGTCCTCCATGTGCTGCATGTTGGGAGAACCACAAAGAATAAATGTACTAGAAGGCTGTGAGTCTTATCAATCTACTTGTGCAGTACATTTTTATCTTGCCCTTTTTCTGAGGAGCTCCTCCTCCTTCCTTTGATCTTCACAACAGCCCTGTGTGGTAGGTTAGGTTGAGAGAGCACAACTTACCCAAGGTCACCCAGCTAGCTTGGTGGCAGTGTAGGGATTCAAATCTCTGCCTCCCAGATCCTAGCCTCCAACTATAACCACACTGCCTCGACATCCTAAATGGATTTCATATACCTATACTTTTTAGATTGCATATATCAATCCAAGCTGGACTATTCATTGTATAGCCAATTGGCCAATATTTACTACATACAAGGTCAGCTTGGAAAACTGAGCCCAAGACACTCAAGCAAAGCACCACAGGAAATTCTATCTCCCACTAGTCCAAGACTCCACCTGCTTGCAGCAAAGTCATGCCAGTTAGCAGCAGAAAGAATCAGATAATGTATCATATCACAGCCTATACTCCATCACTTGCTACACTTGTGCCTTTTGGGGAAGAACAGGAGTGGAGGGGAAGTGAGAAGAAGAGAAATTGTCAACACTTTCAGAAATCAAGATCTTGTTCCTTTCCCAGATTAAACTGACACCTGCCCCTTGTCCTTCCTTGTAACTACCACTCACTCTCACATTTGTTGAAAATAGTATGCACCAGGGGGAAGGTGCACGTACAGTGCTGCTGTCCTCTTCAGCCAGCCTAAAGGTACCGAGCCAACCAACAACGAACCCCATGATGTACAAGAGATCTAGGCTTGACACTGAGATACTGAGGGCTCTTTTCTCAAATTAAGCTGTACTACTACTGCAATATTTATAACACTTTCTCACACAATTCACTGGGTTGACAGCTTTGTTGCTGACCATCCTACTATTTCTTTTTTTACTAAAATTGTGCCCAGTAAGGTGCAAAAAGCATAAGGCAGCTTCCCCATTGTAATTTAACAGTTTTAATTCACACCAGGAACTGTAGCTCTAAAGCCTTGTGTGTGTGGGAGGGATAACTTTTAAAAGTAGCTATGAAAACAGAGAATAAAGGTATCACTAAACTAGGAAGTGGCTATACTGTGCATTGACCAGTTAGTTGTGTCTGTGGCGTGTGTAATACTACTTGATTATATCTACAGTCTTCCTAGATTCCAAAGTATTTCTGTCAAGGTTGCTTTTAACTCACCACATGTTATATACTGACTGTACAGCAGTCTAATGCAGAGCTAAAATATTTAACCCACTGCCACAGATAAACATTTCATAAAAAATCCAGCAGTGCACATTTTCTATTGGAATGTCGCATAGGTTTTTAATTGGAAAATAGGCTTTTAAAATTGAAGTCAGCTTGTTAGGATCCAAGTGGATTTGGGCATGATTTTCTTTCCCTCCATTCTTAACTTAATGAACCTTTTTGTGGCTGTCATGGAAAACATGGAAATTTCATTCACTGCTCTTTAAAACTATAGTCCCTTAAACGTTTCAGGTTGGAGCCGCTTAGTGAGTAACCTAAAGGACTGTGTTAATATTAGCTCGCATTGAATGCTTAACTGGTACTTTGTTGCTGTTTGCCGAAATGACCAGTTTACTTGGTTATATTGACAGCTCTACTGTAAAATTTGCTGGCATTAAAGGTCAAAAAGACCCAGTTTCCCTCTCGTTGCATCTATCCAAGAGAGAATAAATCTCAGAGCAGAATCACTTCTCTGACAATAATTTATGAATTATGCACTGACTGTGTTTGAATTGAGAATGGCTTTCATATCCTTTCCATTAGCTCAGATTAAGTTTTCATATAGATGCTGGGAAGCATGCTAGCAATATCCTCAGCTCATTTTTATGAAAATTTTATCAGTGCCTTTTTTTCCTGTACTACACTCCAATTGGGATGTCTCAGAATCTCAAGCTCAGCTTTGGACATGAACTTCTCTCAACCTGGCTGGCTGCTGCTCTAAAGGTTTCAATATTTTATGGGCTCTGGCTAACTCAGCCGTGAGATTCAAGCTGCAGAGATTTAGCTCTAATGTAAAACCATGAACGGATGAAAACTGGGATGTCATAAGTAATACATCTACCAGAGCAGGATGCAGTTACCATTTTTAAAAGGGTTTTAAAAAGAAAACAGCATTCTCTGTTCCCTTTTTGTATCCCAAAATGAAAAGCCTCAGAGCTATTGTACTAATACATCACTGTGATTTCTTGCTTGCTTTTCTTCAATTGCTGCTTAATTGTTGAGGGTTTTTTTTTCTTTCAAACCCCCCCCCCCCCCACACACACACAACAATCTCCTCCTTAGAGGTCAACCATCAAAGAGAAAGGCCTTAATGTTGCCTTTCTAGAGAAATTGGCATCACATTGCCTAATGTTTATAGGCCAAATCCATTTCTTAGCATCTTCTGTTTTTTGTCTCAAAACTGATTTAAAACATTTGGAAAATCTGTCTATTCAAGTGGAGTGTTCTAGTGCACTCTTCCCGAGACACAGTGGGGTCATCTGCGATCGGTCTGATGGACTCTCCGCTGCAATCTATAGCCATTTCCCCTGAGTCCTGTGGAGTGTAGCAAAGCAGAATAGCCTTATAATGGGTCTGATAACAATATGTTCTTTGTGTGAAAGAATCCAGGGGGAAGAGCTGGAAGGTGCAGTGGTCAGTTAAAGAAATAATCAAAACTAGTTCGAGCGCTCACTTATTTTGTGCATTATGTAGGTTGGCTCCACTGGAAATATTTTCTTGACAGTAAACAAACATCACCATAAATCAGTTAACAAGCATGATGCTCACAAACACACAGGGCTTTTTGATGTTCCAAAGTATGTTGCTTATTAATGTTCTCTATTGACAAGTTTTTTTTAGGGAGGAGGGCATGACAGAAAGACCTTTATAAAATTTCTACTTGTGGTCAAAGGCATTGTTCACACTTATCTTTCAGAAATTAAAAACCTTCCTCCCTCACAAAAATATGATACCATTAGGCATAAGAGGACGCTGCCAGTACAGTTACTTTTTAAAAGCATGTTGGTTATAATTTCTTTTAATTTTCTTTATAGTGGTCACTGTTTCTTTATGCCAGTGATACACACACCATTATATGTCATCAATCCATTAGTCACCATTGAGACACCACTCATATGAACTGGATGCACAAGTCATGTTGGAAAATGAAAGAGGGTAATTCAGAGTGATGAAAGAAAGTGGTGAGAAAAGAAAAGTTCACCAATTCATTTTCCACAAGGGAGAAATGAAATTGAAATGAGGATATCTGAAAAGAACCAGGCAGCTTTCAAAATATAGTTTCATCCGTAGATTTCACTGAGCATAGTGGTGCTACAAACAAAAATATCTGTAACATAAACAATCAGTTTTATAAAAATATCCTCTTGGTCTTTCAAAATTACTGTCAATCTAGCAGTTTTTAGCAAGTTTGGAAGTATTTTCATTTGTTTTTAAACACTGGTAGAAGAGTAACACCATCAACCAGTTATTTGAAATCACTATCCCCCAGTCTAAAAAGAGAAAGATCCCTATCTGTAAGCAGACTTCTCTGAACAGCAGATGTGCATCTAAGTCCACCTTTCAATACTCATTCATATTGGACTGGGAAGGTGAGTATATTCGCATTGGGTTGCGTCATTTCCAGTAGCAAAAAGGATCTTCTCTGCTTCCTCTTTCCCCCATGTAGATCATCAGGAACAATAAGAGACAAACAAAAGATCTGTAGCAAGGGGGAGAATCAGCAAAAATTGATCCACTTCCATTAGCAGAACTGAATTGCAGGATCCATCCCACAAGTTGCTAAGAGTACCTAGTAGCTTATGGCAACTGTTTGTGATTACTCAGGGTTTTTTTGTAGCAGGAACTCCTTTGCATATTATGTAGCCAATCCTCCAAGAGCTTACAGGGCTGTTCTTATAGAGCTTACCGTAAGCTGTTAGAGGATTGGCTACATCAGGGGTGTGTGACCTAATATGCAAAGGAGTTCCTGCTATTAAAAAAGCCTTGTGACTATTAGTACAGGGGCACTGTTTGCTTGCAGCTCTTATAATTCAAAGGTCAACTTGTGCTGCTGGTGGTCATTTTACCCATTTTACCCATAAGGTACAATGGAACCTCAGTCATTTTGCAATAGCTGGACTGGTTCAACAATGAATCTAATATTAGCCTCTTTTATTTCAGTTTTCCTCTGTCAACCAAATGAGAGACTTATTTTGAGAGATGCATATGAAGCAGCTGTAAATGCAGTAAAAGGTGCAGTTTTTACAATCAAGTTGCTGATCATAACACCCCTTGTAAAACTGTCATAACAATGTAGATTTGCTGGTAAGGGATCACCAGCATGCTGTGGTGGCAGGATAGAATAGAAGCATTTTTAAAAGGTCACTAATATACCAGGTTTTACACTTTAAGTTACATTACTTGCTTCCAGGAAAGGCAAAACATTTATTGGGTCTGGCATTGCCTAGCTGTGCTTCCCTTTGGCAATAGTATCAGCTGGGCAATTTTTTTTTTAGCAAAACGATCATGCCAACTTGGGTGCAAAATAGTGATAGAGATCCTCATATTTTGCTGGACTTTGTGAAATGAATATACAGTACGACTGATTTCATCTGAATGGCCCTAGGAGAACAGGACCATCTGACATGTTTGGATAACTGGACAGCCAGGTAAATGAAATACTACTTATGTAGGATCATCTGTACACTGTCTACATGAGAATAATATTAATATGAATAATTGAATATGATTGCCACATTTTTATTTTTAGTTGTGTTATTTGTTTGTATTCACCTCATTTGCATAGAAGACAGTTTGTTTAATTGTACTGCCAGATGGTGAGACCTGAGATGTCACACAACCTGAAAAATTATCTTCCAGTGGATCTCCATGTCTCATGTGAAGGCCTGTGCAGAAGAGAAGATAACCACATGAAAACAAAGCATTCAAGTAAGATCATTTCTGCAGCATCTGACATGAATGTGAGAATTAATCAAGGTTTAAAATTGGGGAAGAAGTGGGTTGCTGTATTCTTACTGACTCATTTCACTAGCCAGTGCTGGCCTCTTGTGGAGTATCCAGTATAATGTAGCACCTGAATGTGACAAGGAACAAGTGAAGCTATTTTGTGAGCCCCATCTCACAATGTTCTTTGTTTTTCATTAGAAAAGTTCATGTGTTCAGGAGGATATTCCCTTGAGTCTGAGTCCCTCAATTTCAATGAAAGTGGGATTCCAGTCAGCATCAGAGTGAGTACATTTGGATAACTAGGAACTTTGAATAATCCAAATAAAAGTCATGGCAAGTGAGGGCCCTGCTGTATATTTACACCACCACCCTTTTAGCACAGGCTCCATTGAAATTTTTATTAAGCATATGAGTGGAAGTAAGGATTGATTAGATCACATAGATAAAAAAGGAAGAAGGAGGAGACTCTGGAATTATCTATGTGTTTACAGTAATGTTATTACTGAATATGAAGAACTAACCAGTTGAGAATAAAGTAAGGTTGAAAACTCAGCTTAATTTTATTAAAATAATAACGAAAGAAATGATTTGAATAGATCAGCAGTGTAATCCTATGCAGAATTTTTCTAGTGTAAACCAGCTATGAGCAAACATCTTAGAATAGAGTAGCTCTTTCTAATTGCGCTGGTAGCCAATAAACATAGTACCTGATATTGTGGTGCTGAGATGACACTGGTCATGGTGTTGGAAACCAGGTATCTACAGATGGGTGATATACACACGGCTAGCTTATTCAAGGTTGGACATATGTTCAACTAGTTTGTACTACATAGGTTAGAATTTAGAATTTTCTTCCTTAAAAAACAACCGCCTTTTACCAGTTATCCTTTCCCCCCCCCCCCAAATTCTACAAAACTGCTTAATATGGACTTTGTGGTCCAAGCTTCCTTTTTGCAGTTCTGTGATAGTATCTCCACATACTGCCATTAGAGCATGTAAAATTTAATTTCCATTTCATCAGCATCAAATGCTTGAGAGGTTCATACCAAAATGATTGCACTGCTGGGCACATCAACAGCATATGGACATAACATTAGTCATCATAGCCTCCCCAAATCCTCCAGCAATTATCATTAAGGAGAAGATGCATGTCAGATAGTTTAAAGCATGAAGAGCATTTCTCAAGCATCTTGTTTATACGAATTTTAATGTAAGCTTGGTAGGACAGATTTGGGAGGGGAGGGAGGAATATAGCTTAAGAAACCCATCATAGGATTTGAAAAACTGACCCAGTCATCACCTTAAACTATACAGCCTGGGGGAAATGCTGAGGTCTCTTTCATAATCACTTAGTTCAGGACAGTCCTACAATGCAGACAGACCATCCATGTGCCCAAGGCTACAAGACTGATAGGGTGGCAAAAAATAAGCAAAACCTACTTTCCATTCTTATACAGTCAGATTCCTTTTCCTCCCTAAATGTTATCAAGGGGTGACACATTGCTTGTACCCTTCTCCCCAAGGTATTTAGAAGAGGAAGCTACTATGCCATTCATTTGTGGCTGTTACTCGCCTCCTTTACAATAAATTCAGGTGCAATTCTATTCATCAGACTGAGGTGAGAGGAGCACTTTGGCAGCAGTATGTGAACCCATTGAAACAATGGGATACTTACCTAAACATATCTTGGTCTCCAAGAGATGGGCAGAACTAGAACTGTGCAGACAGGGGACTATGGAGAGTTTCCATCAAAGTAGGGCTGTAGGATGGAGACCTGCCACAACCCAAGTTGCTGCCATATGCGCCGAACCATTTCTTTTCCATTCCCCCACTCAGTTTGATAAGCATGAGCTAATACTTGTGTACATATGTAGATTATAAAGAACAATGTCTTTCAAACCAATCTATCATGTTTTTGGCCCCCTTTCTTCCTGTTTCGGACAGCCTATATAGGTCGTCTTTTTCTCTTTATCCTTACAATGTCCCTGTAAAGAAGGTTTAGCAGAGAGACAGCGAATGACTGAAGCTCACTGAGAACATAAGAACATAAGAGAAGCCATGTTGGATCAGGCCAACGGCCCATCAAGTCCAACACTCTGTGTCACACAGTGGCAAAAAATTTTATATACACACATACACTGTGGCTAATAGCCACTGATGGACCTGTGCTCCATATTTTTATCTAAACCCTTCTTGAAGGTAGCTATACTTGTGGCCGCCACCACCTCTTGTGGCAGTGAATTCCACATGTTAATCATCCTTTGGGTGAAGAAGTACTTCCTTTTATCCGTTTTAACCTGTCTGCTCAGCAATTTCATCGAATGCCCACGAGTTCTTGTATTGTGAGAAAGGGAGAAAAGTACTTCTTTCTCTACTTTCTCCATCCCATGCATTATCTTGTAAACCTCTATCATGTCACCCCGCAGTCGACGTTTCTCCAAGCTAAAGAGTCCCAAGCGTTTCAACCTTTCTTCATAGGTAAAGTGCTCCAGCCCTTTAATCATTCTAGTTGCCCTTCTCTGGACTTTCTCCAATGCTATAATATCCTTTTTGAGGTGCGGCGACCAGAACTGCACACAGTACTCCAAATGAGACCGCACCATCGATTTATACAAGGGCATTATGATACTGGCTGATTTGTTTTCAATTCCCTTCCTAATAATTCCCAGCATGACCAGTGGGGACCTGAATCAGGGTCATATTTGGGCATATTAGTATGTGAATGTCATCTTTACCCCACACAGTCTCTTTCCTTTGAGATCACTAGCATTCAGATATGCTAAGACTAGTTGATGTGATCTATATCTTGTTCTGCTTGCTGCCCTTATTCTGTTTTGCTTTGTTTTTTGAATCAAATTCAGTACTTTCTTGGACTTACACTCAGGGCTGGCTGTAGACTGTCTGGCACCCTGAGCAAGGCTAACTTCTGGTGCCCGCCCCCCCTCGCACTGATAACATCATTGAGTCACATTGCGGCACCCAATTCAGTACCCCCAGAAGGCCAGTGTCCAGGCAATTGCCTGGTTTGCCTAGTGGCAGGGTCAGCCCTGCTTACACTAGTCTTCATGTACTATTTTTTAGTGTATGTATTAATATCAGGATATACTCCTTATTCTGGCTATTCTTGTGGCACTCCATCACTATATAGGCCTATCAGATCTCTGTTGCATTTGTTGCAACTTTTCATGTGGCCCAGTTCCATGTGGAATTTTCCATGGGAAGATCACAATGATTGTTTTTTGATGACAGGATGCAATCCAGTGAAAAATTCATTTTAGATATAGTTACAGGATGTAGCAGTAGACAGGTATTAACCATTTTGTGAAAAAAAATGCTTTTTTCTTCAAAACAGCAATTATTTCTTGAGTTTCAGCCATTTTCATTTTTTCATGAGTAGTCTGACAAGCTGATTGAAATGTATTTCCCTTTTCTTACTTGAATTATCTCGTGTCATTTATATATGTCTTCCTTCATTCATCTACTTAGTTCTTTGTTTCACTCTGTCTTTGGATGAACTGTCCCCATGCCATCCAATCATTATTGCCCATAACAAAACAAAATCTTTTTCCTTGGCATGTCCCTCTTGTAGAATTTTTTCTCATCAGCCTGCTTGCCTGGTTATCTCTTTTTGCACTTGACTCCTTTTGCATTGGGGCACTGCCCAGAATAATTGTTGCAGTCATCAAAATGCCTGCCCAGTTAGCGTAATTTATGTCATTCAGTTTGTGGCAAATTTCAAGTTATACAATAAAAATTTTTTCCAGTAACATCCTGATGACAGTCCTGGCAGTGATCAATTGCAAATGATCTGATTAGCAGTCAGCTGCTGATTCCCAGTTTAATTAATCCTGATGGGCTATTGATGCACTGCAACTGTTTGTCCTAATAATGAGTTTTGATATTCGACTACAGCGAGCCATTTAGACAGCTGCCAAGGAACATAATCACTTCACTGCAGAACCAATGAAGACAACAGAGAATGAATGGCTGCAATATGATGGAAAATTCACATGGCTACGTCACATGCATTTTATTTTTACATTTGGGAACACACTAAATGTACCGGCAGTAAAGTGGTGGCTTGTGAGAAGCATAACTAGCTTTACAATTAAGAATGTTACTTCTCATCAGTATACAAAAGCCAAACATGAAACATGAAGTGTGTTAATAGGAGAATATATGTTGCGGCAGACCACTGCACAATTTAGGTCATTTCCTTGCAATGTTTAATTAGACTAATATCTCCATTTGCAATTAATAGCAGATGTGACAAGCAAATGTGTCCATGTACTGACAAATTAACCTTTGCCCATCAGCTGCTCGGATCTGTGAGAAAAGTGCCATGTTTTGCCTATGTTCAAGTGAACCTAGCAAAAACTGCAGGATAATTATAAACATCAATGTTAAAATAAGGGGCATTTCATGGGAACCACAATCCAGGGGAAGCTATTTCTCAGCCATGCCATTGTTAATATGATGATGGGTGCAGAGGAGCATTGTTTTTTTTTAAAAAAAAATAACACAATTTGACTATATTTTAAACTCAATAAGATTAGCATTTGTTGGGTGGGGTGTAGATTGGTAGTGATATATCAGAGAAATATCTTTTCTGGGTTCACAAAGTATCAATGAAAGCTTCCATGGGACAAATAAATGAGAGTTCTAGAGCTAACATGAATTTAATTCTAAACATTCTCCTTAGCAAATTCAAATGCTCCAGTCTCCAGATATTCTCTCAAGTCTTTGCTGCAAACTCACAGAATATTTGATATCTGGATCTGACATTCAATGAAACTTTATTCCAGTATTTGATATTGGACAGTACAGGCAGCATAGCAATTGCCAAATAGTTGACATTTAATAGTATTAGCATTTAGCTGTATTAAAAAGTGGATATGTCATAAGTTTTGAAACATTTTCCCTTTCCAGATCAAATCCAGATCAATTTCCCTTTCCAGAACTCTGCATGTTGCCAGGGATTCTGGGTAACATTAAGGGCACAAACTCAATTTATTTGGACCTCTTTGTGAACTGCAAGCATGCCCTAGAACACACCAAACAATTTCATGTGACCTCCTGTTG
Organism: Heteronotia binoei; assembly: GCF_032191835.1. Taxonomy (NCBI): domain Eukaryota; kingdom Metazoa; phylum Chordata; class Lepidosauria; order Squamata; family Gekkonidae; genus Heteronotia; species Heteronotia binoei. Next base: position 642,736 of record NW_026800083.1, read on the forward strand.
CAGGGGTAGATCAGTAATGGTGGATAGCCTTTCTTTTGGCCAAGCTATTCAGCTTTTACAGTTTTATCAGGGTAGCCCAGAAAACAGGCTGAATACTACAGGTGTATCCTATCTGACAGTATTTGATATCAAAGATGCCAAAATCAAAACAATCAAGAGATACCAACTGCAGACAGATTCTGCTACAGCCTCCAGGAACAGATCAAGCCGTGTGATATGTCCATTGCTAGCTGGACTATTGTAGGACTCAGTTCATTAGAATTTTAAAAATAACATTAAGCAACAACCAGGGCTGGACCAGACTGTTTGGAACACTAGGCCAGGCTAACTACTTGCACCCCCACCCACACTGTTCTCCTTCCTCCTCTTCCCCTCCCCTTTTAGTGGGCCAGGCCCTCCCACCAAAGACCCTGCTCAACTTATTAATGGGAAAGCCACCGGAGCCCATTCCCCCACCCATCCTCACCCGCCCTCTCTTCCTAACCACCAAATGAATGTGTGATGTTGCAAACCAAGAATAAAACTAAATCTGAGGTGTTGTCTATGGAGCTACCCCTCAGGCTGCAAAGGCTGACATGCCTCCAGCTCACACACACGCTCACTGCAGCTCACATGCATGCACCCACTGCCTCCTCCACCCCATCTCTCCAACACATCTACACATGCACTCACGCACCCCCGCCTCCCCCAAAACAGTGTCCGAGGAGAGATGGGCACCCACAGCCTTCCCTGATAACCTAATCCTGAGCTGTTTGAGGGCCTGGAGTCTGTCTTGTCCTGGCCTGTCAGACTGGAGGGTGGGTGGCTGCGCTGCCTTTGTGGCCTGGCTACCTGGGATCAGGGAGGGACATCATGGACCCTGGCTCTTCTTGGCAGCATTCTTCTGCAGGAGAGGCTGCCTGGCAGCTCCACTCCTTCTCCCTTAGTGGGGGCAGGTTGACTGGCTGGCTGTGGTGGAAGCAAAGAGGTCTGGTCCCACCTGGCATATCCTGCCTGCTCCATTCAGCATTCACCACCAGGTTGGGAAGGGGCCAGTTCAGAGGGTCCAGCCACCCCTCCCCGGAGCCAGGCCAGCTCCTCCTTCAAGGCAGGGCACAGCAGCCTGAGCTGTCATGAGTCTTTGACTCCTGTCTGGCAAGGTGAGGTGAGATGGGGGGCTACTTGGCTCTAGCCAGGCAGGGCCTGCTGCAGGGGAGAGCAGCCAGCAGCAGGTCAGGCAGCCAGGAGGTGGGGAGGCGGAGGTGCAGCCTGCAGGAGTGCTACCTCTCTTGTTTCACGTTGCTTCCCTCTGCAAGTTTTCCAGTGCAGGCAGATAGCATTTTTTCAAGTGCACAACTGTCGATCCTTTGTGCAAAACTGCCAGAATAGGCAAGGGCAGCTGAGGGGGGGCACCACAGCTCCTTTGCACCAAATGCTCAGGAACACAATCATTCCTGCTGGTAGGGGTGTGTGTGCTACCACAGCCTTCCTTCCACCCCACCACCTCTCCTTGGCTCAAACACACATTCACTGTGCAAGCCACCTCCCTTACAGTGCTGGCTGCAGCAGGCCCCTGAAGGGTGCTGGGTCATGCTGCCAAGGGGCGGGAGGAAGAAGGGTGCGGTGGGATGGTGGGCAGAGAGCATTGGGAGCCATAGAGGGGCAATGATGTGCCCCTGGACCACAGGCACCCTAGGCAATGGCCTAAATTGTCTTGTGGGTGATTCGGCCCTGGTAACAACAGCAAACTTTGTGACTCTAGTGTAAACCATTAAGAGGTCTTTATAGGACTCATTATCTCTAGTCTTTGAAGGATTTCAGAACAAGTTCTTGATAGGATTTTATTATTTGATCTCAGATCCAATAGGTGGAGCTATGAAAAATGCAACAGATGTTGAATTAAATGTTATGTTTTTACCATCCAGGTATTCATAAGTCAACACTCTATGAGAACCTCTAAGTTTATTTTTAACCATAAGAATGATTTTGCATATATATTTTAAAAAGTGAAATAAATGTCAGCAGCTCTAAAATAATTGTCCCTCTCAGATAAGGATGCCAGAACCACCTATTTACCAAACAGATTTCTACTCTTAGCTCCCCGAATTTATTATCTAAAGGTTCCTGCCTAGGGTTGCACCTACATGTCATCAGCATTCAGCACCATTGGTGTAGAATAAAGGAAAAACAGTCAGCCACATGAGAAGAAGAGATAAAAAGAAAATGTAAGCAGAAAAGAAAATGCCCGAAGTCTGTGCTGCAGACTTTCCCCCTCCCTGTCCCACTTATCGATCATTTCCCCTATCACCCTCAATCAACTCATTGGTGTTTAGTGAAATCTGGAGATGGATAAATGCAAATGGTGCAAACAAAATCCCATGGGAGCCAAGCGAAAAAAGGGAGGATCTTACTCAAAGAAAGTGAGCTGTGTAAAGTTGGGTTAACACATTGAAATCATCCTAAACTGATTTTATCCATGAAAAAAACCTACATATAGAATGCTCTCCATGTTTTCCCAAATCAAGCTTAAAGGTCAGTCACACTATCACACACAGTTCTTATGAGCAGGCCACATTTTGGGCAGGAGGTCTGGAACCTCTAAATTTTATCATGCTCTTTCTTTCTTAACCCCCCCCCCCCCAATATTTGCTTCTGGACTCCATTGTTCAACCCCCCTGTGAGAATTTTGCTGAAGTCTAAGATTTGACAAACTTCTAATATTTCCTCCACCAAAAAAAAAGGGGGGGGGGATAACCAAAACATATAAAGCAGACAGATGGAAATCTTTATCATGCCACTGTGGCCACATAGGAGAAAGTAATTTTAAAACTACTGTGGGAGTAAGGTTTTATTATGACAATGATAATTCAAGAAGCATTTTAAGGTAGATGTTGAGCTGATATAATTCAGTATACTTTCTGGTTCTGTCAGGGGTGTGTGGCACATGCAAATGAGCTGTGCTAATGAGCTCCAGCACCTCTTTTTCTATTAAATGACCCCTGTTTATGAGGATAAAATGGAAGATACATTGGAGGAGAGGAGAACAATGTAAACTGATATGGGTCCCCACTGAAGAGAAAGGTAGGTATAAATAAATAATGAATAATAGAACAAGCATGAATAAAAAGGAAAATGGGATCAGAGAAACAAAGTCAATTGTAACTTCTGTGGATTCATTGGAATGTATGTGTAGAGCTTATAATATACTCATGTAAAGTTATGCTAATTGGAAACCCTGAAAAAGACAGTTCCTGAGCCACGCATACATGATGAATCTATTGGTATATTCCCATGCATGTATGTAGCTCTAGGGCTGAGAATGCCACAATTATTCCTCTTCCCAAACTCTACACTTATGCCTTCTGCTTAGAATGTCTGAAAAGCTCCCAAGTTTGTAGAATAAAGCTCAAAATAGATAATACAAGGTTGGATGAGATGAGATCTAAGGCTGGATTGTGCCAATAATATCTGAAGAATTGTTGTTTGTGTATTATGCAGCACTGCCATTCAGCCTGGGCCTTTTACCCCACCCTACTCTATTTCAATTTGTTGACACTTCCTCCCCCTACATTATTATTAGTCCTTTAAATGAAAAAGGGTGTTCTTCTCTTTGTAAATCTTTTTTTTCCGCTATAGAGGGCTAAAGTAGCATGACATGGGCTGCGGTCACACTCACCATTAAATCCATCCCTAACCCGTCGCTATTATACCCCGCAGCTTTTTTACAATGAATTTCCTGATCAGACATCCTTCCAACCTTCAGTTCTAAGCAGCATTGGTCCTGTCGCTGGTTGATCAGAGGTCTCAACTGGACCTCATTTTTGGAGATGGCATTTCACACTCGCGCAAGCACAGTACATTTAAAAGGTGCCAGAAAAGGTGGGCGATCTGCCCCCCCCCCATTTAAAAACCCAGAAAGGAAGGGAAAGCCCAGGAGCTCTCTTTGCTGTCTCTCTGCCTGGCGGGAAGACAGCAAAGTGGGTGATCTTCCTTCCCCCCATTTAAACACCCCACCGTGGTGTTTAAATGTGGGGGGGGGAGCACGGCAACTCTCTTTGCTGTCTCTCCACCTGGCGGGGAGACAGCAAAGGTGGGAGATCTTCCTCCCCCCCCATTTAAACATCCCACCGTGGTGTTTAAATGGGGGGGAGCACGGCAATTCTCTTTGCTGTCTCTGCCTGGCGGGGAGACGGCAAAGGTGGGTCATCTTCCTCCCCTGGCAGGGAGACAGCAAAGGTGGGTGATCTGCCTCCCCCCCCCCCCATTTAGGAAAGGTCCCCTGTGCAAGCACCAGTCATTCTCGACTCTGGGGTGACGCTGCTTTCACAAAGTTTTCATGGCAGACCTTTTACGGGGTGGTTTGCCATTGCCTTCCCCAGTCATCTATACTCCCCCCCCCCAGCAAGCTGGGTACGTATTTTACCGACCTCAGAAGGATGGAAGGCTGAGTCAACAATTGCTGGCGCAATGATATCATTTGGAGTGGGCTCTTGCAGGGAAGCGGATGTGCGCTTGCAACGAGTCAGCTACAATGGAGCGTTCAAACATAGAAAGTACGCGCGGGAGTCGTCGGAAGCATTCTTATTCCAGATTTAATGTACTATCAAAAAAGTCCGTGTCTCAGTCGTGGCAGTTCAGGACACGAATGAGCCAACAGCCATTGCCAGATGCTGATGTTTGGACAACCGCATAAAATCCGACATGCATCTGCCTTTCATCTATGCCCATCTCATCAGTTTATGTGCATCTGACCTCGGCCATGGTTGGTTTTTATTGGCAAACCTTGCAATGCTTATAAGGGTTAAACCTCCTCCTCCAGTCCCACTGTGGCTAGAGTTGACTAATAAAATCACTTTGCAGATCCAGTTATGGATTTCCCAATCTTTCCATTTTGACCCTAAATGAAGTTGCACCATACAAGTTCAACTGTATAAAAGTAGGTTAATTTTGTATTAGCATATGTGCAGCTGAAAACAGTAATACGGTTTTCAACTATTTCTGTTCATTTTATGTTGTTTGTACTGAGAAGATGGCAGAAAAGGTAATTATAGGTGTTCAGTGGAAATGGAATGATGGATTGAAAAAGTGGTTATTTACAACAAATCCACCCATATGTTTTTGAGGAGGGAAATCCATATATGTGTAATACATTTTCAAATGTAGTCAAGAGCTAGGCCAAAATTACAAAAATTATATTGAAAAATTGACTAGATGAAGTCTTAACAGGATCCATTTAAATGAGGAATTGAATTATAAATCTGATGTAATCAGGAACTGCTAAGATAATTAATTAAAATGTGGTAAAGCCTAAGAACACACATGTTTGCATCTTTTAACCATATTTTTACCAGCTTTTACAGCACAGTTATTCAGTTATATAGCTGAAGATTAGAACATTAAATCGTACATTGGCTTTTTCAGCTGTAAATTTAGAATGCTTCTGCCTGCATCTTCGCATCTGCTTTTGATTGGATTACATTAGCCTTACATCAGCCATTTTATATGACCTATGTGTTCAGAGTGTATAAATTACCAAAGAGCTCAGGGGATCTGAGGGTCCTAGGAAATAGTACTTCCAAAATCCCACAGCAGTAGCCTAAGTTTTTCTTATTTCCATAGTGTTTTAGATAATGAAAAGTGGTTCTTAATTTGTCAACAAGTCTCTTAAGAGGCAGAAATAGAGTGTCAGGGGTGTGTGTGTGTGCTATCTTAGCAAATGGACAAAGGTGTCAGCTGTCCTGGGCTCCTCATTGGCAGAGCAGACCACCCATGGTCCCACCCCCAATGGATGGAGGAAAAGATTTAAAAGACTAGGCTCCTGATGCATCCAAGGCTTGTGTAGCTGTCTCAGTGGCATTCATTCATGTTCACCTGATCTGGGACTCAAACTACTAGTTAATTGGCAGTGGTCACTTTTGCATGCCCCATCTGGGACTGGAGCAGCTGACTTCACAGTTATGGTCACCTGTCCTGTCTGGGGTTCAGGCAGCCGGATGATAGTGGCATCTCCCATCCTTCTTGCACTGATCAAGGGCAACCTCTTGCGTGGCCCTGAAGTGGAGTAGAGGCCTAGTATAGGGCAGTAATTCTGAGGCCCCATCATAGGGTTTTTCCCAGGACCCCAAATTATTAAGACATAGGCTTGCCAGTCCCCAGGCCCCAGTGGGGGATCCCCCAGTTTTTCAGGCTCCTCCTCACTGCCAGTCAGATGGCTGACAGGGAGGAAGCCCCATCCCAGCAGCCGCCATGTGCCTTTAAACCTCCTCAGGCTTAGAAAAGGCTTGCACCTGTTTGTGTTTCTGAATGTATGTGTGCATTTAAATCTTGGCAGGAAAGCTGCAGGGGGCGGGGTGAGTAGACAGCCATGTGGCTCCCAGTCCCTCTGTTTGTTTGGAGGAAAATTCCACCCCCTAGGCTGTTCTTGCATTTTCCTAAATAAGTTTGTTCCTAAATTTCCTAAAGAAAAAAAGTGAGATCACGAAATGTGTGCTTGCTGTGCTTATTTTGGCTGCTTTGTGAGAGTGTGTGTTCATTTTCATTTAGTGAAAGTGCAGTTCCTGGGGAATGAGGAAATGAAGACTAATGATTATTGTTAATTTTAATTGTTTGCTATTGTTTTATTGTCTGGGTTTGACTGTTGTTAGCCGCCCTGAGCCTGCTTCAGTGGGGAGGGCAGGATATAAATGCAAGAAATAAATAAATATTCAGGGGAACTGCACTGCTGTATTTTTATTTATTTATTTTAGGGAATGGGAAAGCCCCCTGGCTCCACCCCTAAAGTCCCCAGATATTTTCTAAGTTGGACCTGGCAGCCCTATTAAGATTCCCCCTAGTTTGGGGTACAGATTACGAGTATCTCCAACTCATGCTCTTCTGGTGGCAGTAAAAAAAGAATCGTAGCTGTGCAGGAGGAGAGGGTTGAATGAATTTTGGAGGTTAATTCCTAAATGAGGTCTCATGACTTGAGATCTGGGCCTGCTGTGTGTGTGTGTGTGTATATATATTTTATAGTTTATAGCTATTTTATAGTTTACATCTACATAATTGCTGCCTCTTTGCTCTTGGGCTGCCTGTCCTGCAAGTGAAGCCAAATCGCCTCTTTCCTCCGCCCAATCTTGGTTGGAGGAAGGTGCCAGCGCAGGACCTCCTCTTTGCTTTGGGGCTGCCTTTTCTGCAGGGGACCCAGCAGGGGAGCCAGGTGGGGGAAAGAGCTGGCGCTAGGCATCCCAAATCCCCCGCCTGGACTGGGGACCCCCGGTTTGGAACCTTCTCCCCCCGCTGGCCCAAAATCTGGAAAGCGGGGGGGAATGGCGGCCCTTCCCACCCAGCAGCTTCTCGCCCCTTCCCTTCCCACCCTTCAGGGCAGCCCAGCCAGCGGCTCCAGAGGCGGCGGCGGTGCCGGGCGCGCCTCACTCCCGGCTGGCTGCCCACTGCTGCAGCTAGAGGCGAGCCGCAGCGCTTCCCGGGGCCCTGCCTCCTGCCTTGCCCTCGCCTTTGGTGGCTGGAGGAGCGCCGGGGACCAAGCGGCGGCCTCCCTGCAGCCTTCACTGCTCAGCCAGGCCGGGGGGCGGGACCGGAGAGAGCCAAGGCGCCGGGAGCGGAGTCCGGCTGGGAAGGTGGCACGCAGCCGGGCTGGCCCTGCAGCTGGAAGGCTCTTGTTGCGCTGAAGAGGGAAGGTGCGGTGCACCAGCCGGTTTGGAGAGCCTCGGTGAAGGGTGGCGGGGGGGGGGGGCGGGGAGGTCAGCTCCAGCCAAGATGGGAAATGCCTAGAAATGCGTGGTGTGTGTGTGTGCTTCGGGTGGAGAACAAAAGTCCTCCTCGGCCGGACCTAAGCCCCCCCCCCCAGGAATCTGGACTTTGGGAATTCTTTGTAGTTCTAGGGAACTGCCTGCATTCCCTCACTGGCTGGCCTGCGGGACACGATGAAGATTTCTACAGTTGGGCGGGGGGGGGGGAGAAGGGCTCGGAGGAGAATATTCCCTCTTGGGGGGAGGGGGTTGCCAGCTGGGTGAAGGGAATTCCTGGAGATGTGTGGGGGGGGGAGGCTGTTTTTTGAGGTAGAGGCACCAAAATTTCAGTATAGCATCTAGTGTCTCTCCCCAAAATACCCCCCAAGTTTCATAAAGATTGGACCAGGGGGTCCAATTCTATGAGCCCCAAAAGAAGGTGCCCCTATTCTTCATTATTTCCTATGGAAGGAAGGAATTGAATAGGTGTGCTGTCCCTTTAAATGTGATGGCCAGAACTCCCTTGTCACAGCCTTGATCTTGGCTCCACCCCTAATGTCTCCTGGCTCCACCCCCAAAGTCTCCTGGCTCCACCCCCAAAGTTCCCAGATATTTCTTGAATTCGACTTGGCAACCCTAGCTGGCACAGGGGCTCATCCTTACTCTTGGGCTGGCTCCGCTGCAGGAGAGGCAGCCTGGAAGTGAGGCAGAGCTGCGCCAGCTGCTGTGTGGGGAGGGGGTTCCTTGAGGCGTCCTGTAGACCATGCAGCGCCCGAGGCAGCCACCGACATGGCCTACTCCTATGTGCCAGGCCTGACTGGAACTAACACTAATACTGATTTCAGAGGTTGCTCTTTCATGGGTGCATTCACACTACACTAAATAATGCTTTTTGCAACTGGATTTTTACTGTGTAAGAATAGCAAAAATCCAGTTGCAAAATGCATTATTTAATGAAGTGTGAACACACCCATAGAGTTGTGCTGCTGCACACAAACTTAAAGATGAGTAGTATTTTCATGTTTAACCAGCCCTGATCTTCCATCCAAGGAATGGCTACATGAAACCAGTCTCTTATTCCCTGGGAAGTTTATTGACACTAACCATTGATCCAATAACAAACACGTAACCTGATATGAGTGGCACATTCAGAACCCACCTCTGGTCCCATATTACATGTAACATATTTAGCACAGGACAGTGTGCTTACAGTCCAGTGTGCTAAATATAGGCCTCTTGCCCCTATATATATATCACAGCTTAGAATTGCCAAAAAGCCCTGGCTTGGATGGCCTCAGCTAGCCTGATCTTGTCAGATCTTGGAAGCTTAGCAGGTTGGACCCTACTTAGCACTTGGATGGGAGATCACCAGGGAAGTTCCAGGTTGCTTGCTGCTCAGAGGCGGGCAATGGTGAGCCATCTCCGTTTGTCTCTAGCCTTGAGACCCTATGAGGTCGCTGTAAGTCAACTACAATTTGAAAGCACTTTCCAGCACCAGCATGCCTGGGATCTGAGTCGGCTGCTCAGCACATGGTATTCTTTGCAGATTGCTGTTTATGCAACACAGAATGTGTTCCTCTTTTGTTTGGTATAAAGCAGGATCCTTGTTTAGAAAATAAGTCCACTTAATCCAGTGTGCTGCAGGTATTACTTTTCAAAAGCAGCATGTTAAAGAACAAAGAAGGAATTTAAAGGGACCCTGTTGATGTGCATTTTATACAGAAAGGCTATAATTTGCGAGGCTGAATTATAGTATAAGATTTTTTAAAGAACAATATTTTTCCACTCCTCATTTTCTCTATAGAATCACAATCAAAGGTTCCACACACAAGAAGGCTGGTTATTTCCAAAGACTTTCTTCTAGACCATTAAAAATGAAGTAGATCATTCCCTTTTATAAGCTCTCAGGAAAATAAGCAGATGAAAGATAGTTCTTGTTCTTCCCTTGAACAAACAACATATAATGCTATTAATTTGAAGGCCAGTTATTTTGCCTTTAGTATTTTTAAAACTGCATAAATTGGTGTGCTTTGGATCAGCTATTCAAATGGCTTTCATGTTAATTTATGACATAGAGCTGGGTGCTTGCTGGTTACATTAGGGAAAGAAAGGTTTACTTCCAAATGCCTCATTGTGCATAATGACATTCTCCTATCAAAAAACAAATTTTTGTAGGATGAAATTATGATTCTGTATGTGGGTCTCTTGTTCTAGTATCAACATTGATGCAAAATTGATGAAACTTCCAAGTGGAATTGCATTGTTTGATCTTCACAGTCCTGGAATAACATAGCCTAAAGCTACAGTTTCTGCAAACTTACTTTGCACAAACGACTTAGCTAGGACTGATGTATTGACACAGTGTGGCCATGAATGACATTAGGGCTATTTAGAAAAGGCACAAAACAACAGCAAAAGGAATGTGGCAATTGGTTCTGAAATTACCTTTTTCCAGTGAACCTCTCTGAAAAATTACCTTTTTCTGCTGAATCTCCTTCCAAAATTACCTTTCCCAACTGCAGCTTTCTCAAAGTGCCTTGATGTTAAGCAATATAGTTTTAAGTTGAAAATGTCACAAGGCCATGAAAGAAATTGATAGGAAATTTCAGGGTTCCTTGTTGATATTTGAAGCAGCCTGTGGATTTTGTTCTTTAACACAGCTCTTCTCTGCTGTGCTGCCACTTTGATTTCTCTATTGCCCAAACCAGCAGGTTTCTGAGTTTAATAGCTTCACGAAGGTGATTTAGTTATTGCTGTGGAGGTGCTGCTACAAGCACAAAATTGGTAAACATATGGCACCAGAAGCATTCCCATTCACTGGTAAAGGCTCAGACATCCTAAGAAGAAAACAAACTTCAGTTTTGCCTTAGTTTTATTTCATGTACACATTGTCATCTAGATTCTCTGAATTTTCTGTGCAACTCCTTGCATGCAAGAATAAAGACTAGGGAATAGTCTAACCAGCTAAAGTCAAGTTAACAGGCTTCCACTGAATGTTTTCAGATATTTCTAAGATGTTCTCTATTTTAAAGTGTTTGGGATTTTATTTGGGTGTCCTTCTGTTGAAATTTTCATCTGGTTCATCATGGATTGATTTGTGGGAGGTTGATGAAAGCTTGACCAAGGGTTGGAAAACCATTCCATTCATCCATATCACTTGGAGGGAAGGGAGGGAGGGAGGAAGGAAGAAAAATAAATGAGGAGGGTGAAGTGAAAAGAAAGCAACTTTAACTTTAAATGCATCTTCCAAGCTGTGGGCTGGCTTGGCTTGGAGATTTAAAGAGACAAATGCCTTCTCCAAGGCTCCCAGGACCGAATCTACATGTTTTTTGAGGGTGGGGGAAATTAAAAAATGGTGCCCCCTTATGGGCCATTCTATCTTATGGTCCCATAGAATATAATGGACTCCATAGCCAATTTGGCACCCCCCCTCCATCGATGCCTGGGGCAAGCAACCCCTCTGCCCCCCCCTAGATCGGTCCCTGAAGGTTTCCAGTGGGCGTTGGGGGCTTCAAGAGCCATACAATATGTGTAAAAGAGTTGCATGTGACTCCCATGCCAGTTTGGCCACCCCTGTTATAAACTAATATATTGAGCAGAATTTGATCAATTTCTCACTAGGCTTGTTCCAGTCTTGGAGCCCTTTTTCCCCTGGTGCTTCTTTCCAATTTCACACAAGCTGCCATGGGGCTGTGACTTGCCCCACCTCTTTCCTGTGGCAAGCAAGATCCTCTAAATTTTTGCTTGCGGTGGAAAAGACATGAGGCAAGTCGCAGCCCCGTGGCAGCTTGTGCAAAATCCAACAGAAGCGTTGGAGGGAAAGGGCTCCAAGACTAGTGAGAAATCAACCTCCAGGTCTTTAGGAATAAAAATGAGACTCCTGATGGACTTGTATTCACTCTGAGCAAATTCCAATGAAACCTCAACTGTCTTGATTATAGGGAACAACATAATAAATGTAAAGTTTCTGAAAGGACTTTGAAGGCATTGTGTACCTTTTAAAAATTAAGATTAGCTTATTCTGTATCATATTTAATTACTTTCAAAACTGTATCTATTAATTTATATCTTGTTCCATAGAAAAACTTCAAAGTGTTATTCAAAAGTAATGATAGACTTGTTATCTGGGAAGATATGTTTAAAATATGACTCAAATGAAAAATGCAAAAGTAAAGAAAGCTACTGAGATGCAAGCTGTCACCTTGGAATTGCACAGAGGCATTATTTAGAGTACTGGACTAGAGGTGAGATCAAATTCCCAAAGTGATCTTGATCAAGTTTGCATATTCCCATTTCAATTTTTTTCCCCCTTGTAAGATGTGAATCAGCTTCTCTTTCCTCATTCTGGATATTCCCCTTTAAAATTAAGATATTTTTCCATCTTATTTTTGTCAATGACTAAAAAAATGGCATCTCTGTTGTATAAAAGGATCATGACAGCAACAAGAATATAAAGAAATTCACAGGGGTTTTTTGTAGAAAAAGACCGGCAGGGACTCTACATATTAGGCTACACCCCCTGACATCACCGTTGTTTCACATGGGGCTTTTTTGTAGAAAAAGTCCAGCAGGAACACATTTGCATGTTAGGCCACAACCTCTGATGGCAAGATAAGCAGAACTGTATTCCTCTGTGTTCCTGCTAAAAAAAAAAAAAAAGCCCTGAAGAATTGCTTAGAATAATAAATTCCAAAGAAATGAAGATGGATACACTGGCTTCTCCTTGTTATGGACTGAAGGTGCTATGAGCCTTGAAATGGTAGGCCCAGCAGCAGTGTGTGCTGTGCTTCACTGCCACAACCACTCATGGGTCAAGACTTGGATCTCCCCGACTTACCACAGTGTGGGAGCAGCAGATCTGTGGTGGAGGAAGATGTATGGGGAACAGGCCCAGCACTAGGGGTTCTGCTGCTTGAGGCACACCCCTTCGCCTTGCACCCCACTGCAAGCTCTCTTTATGGAGGTCATTGTGTGTGGGCGTGCAGCACAATGATGTCACCGGAAGTGATGTCATCATGCAGGGTGGTGAGTGGGGGATGAGAGAGTGATGGGCGATGCACAAGAGTGCAGCCGCGCCGCCGCTTTCCCCCTGCACTACACTCTTCGGAGGCTTTCTTGGAAGCCTCTGAAGAGTGTACTGTTTTAGCAGCACTCGGCTGCTTTCAACCTGAAAGCGGCCTGACGTCGCTAAAACAGTGCTCACTTCAGAAAAGGAAGCCTCTGAAAAGTGTAGCGCACTGTGCAGCACTCCTCCGATCCTGCCTTCAAGGCAGGCTTGGAGAAGCGCTCTGCATGGGCAAGGGGAAGTGTAGCGCTCCAGACAGCCACCTACACCACCGACTCCCATGCGCTGGTCCTGATGGGGAAGTCCTACTTAGTAGCAGAGGTGAGTCTGTAAGAGAAGATACTCTGCAGAGCACTGGCAGCAGGGGAGGAGAGGCCCATCCAACGGTCTGGTTGCCAGGTGAACAGAAGAATAGTCTTCAAACTGTTGACTTCCTGCTCACAACCAGCAGGCAGGGCATGAAGTAGGCTGGTGGGTGTTCAAGAATCCTGACTCCAGACTGGACCTTTATATGATTCAACAAGACTGACCAGGAGGGGAAAGGGCCTTTTAAACTTCATTTCACATACTATTTCCCCACAAAATCTTCACCTCAGTTTGCTTTCACTACCTTTGGAAAGATGTTCCTTACAGGCATCTGCAGGGAAAGTGTTTGCCCTCTGTGTAGAAAGAAGCACCAGAGAACAAAATAGCTGAAGCAGACAAGAGCCACTACTAATATAGACTCAAAGCCTCCTCCTAAGCCAGTAACCCACTGATGTGATTGGTATTAAAAACTTTGAAAAGACAAACCTATTAATGCAATCCTCTTGGGTGCCAATGTCTATGCAACTCTTTCACTGGAAAAGGGCCTCATCAGTCACACTGTTTGCTGACTCACTATTTTTTCATTCCCTCTGACCTCCATGAATCCATATAACTATGTAGTAGAGCAACAAATAGGTCCAAACATCACTGAATATTATTGAATTAACTGAATATTAAAATTTGTGTTCAATAGAACAATGGGTTTTTAGTTTCTTTGATAATAGCCAAATTACACATCCCTGTCATGAAAGGTAAGGCAAGAGATCCATATGAACAAGAAATAATGTAACTGGGATGCTGTTCCACTTCCTGCATCTTCAGCCTTGAACAAACAAAATTGCTAGACAAAGGCAGGGTCCAGACCAACAGCTTTGGGTGCACAGGAGGCATCTCAAATCCGGCCGGCTCAAAAAGGAGTGGCTGAATCCTGATCAGACACTCCCACACAAGTTGCTTTGCTGCAGACAGATAGTTGTTGCACACCGTCCCCCTGGTGTGTTTTGGGTTTCTTTTTGTTAAATACTGGGTTCGATGCATGAGGAGGCTCATTGCATAGTGATCAAAGCCCTTTATTAGCGATTCAGCATGTTTATTAAGTGACTACAAACTACTGCCAAACACCAGAACATGTGACAATATATACAGTTGGGGCAGGGGAAGCCCAGCTCCCATGAAGCAGAAAACATCCTGTGATTGTGCCCTTTTTGGAGCCTTCATTAGAATATGCATTAGAATATGCATGAATATCAGTAGATCCTAGGATCCTCTGATACTGCCTCCCAATTGGCCAGTTTGAATTATGCAGCCAATCAGGATGCATATCTTTGGATCTTCTTAGTCTATTGTGTTGTGCCTCAAACTCAGGACACAACATCTGACATGTCCAGGTATGCCTTCACATACATAACATTTTTCTCCATATATTTTTAGTGGTCATGCATACCACGAATCCACCTCGCTTGTGCACTCCTGTGTTCATACGCTGGAAAGGCGGGTGGCACGTGGCACTAAAATTTGCTACCACTTCTGAAGTGGTAGCTTTTTGAACCATGGCTGAGACACCTAAGAATGGGATGAGTATGGGAGCAGGATGGGAGGCAGATGTGCGTGTTTGGATTTGATTTTTTAATCCATCTGCGAGCCGCCCCTGTGTCAGCTTAAAGTCTGGACTCAGCCTCAGTAAAATGAAGAACTGCTGAAATGGGAACTGCATCAGAAGGGAAGTTCTAATATCACACTAGTATACTACAGTACAACTATTGAGAAAATGAGGGGGGCGGGTTACAGTACAAAGAAAATGAAAAAATGAGAATGGGAAAGAACATACTTGCAAGAATCATGGCCTGTGTAAGTGCCTAGCCATACAACAGATGTGATGAAAGCTGGGTTGGGGATCCCCTGTCCTGACTCACAGTCACACAGACCATTAGGGGGTTTAGTATAACCATAAGTGCTAACATTCAGGGTTGAGTCCAGTGGTTCTGCTAAGTGAGGAATCTTCCATTAGAAGATGCCTTCCATTGGATGAAGGCATTCTTCCTTCCACCACCATCTTTCAATGGAAGGCATTGGAACACTCCTCACTCAACACTTGGGAATCATTGGATGCAACACATTTATTACTTGCTGTCATTACTTCTCCCTTTTTCCCATTTCTCTCTGCCCATTGTTATCTCTCTAGTATCAAAGTTAGCTTTGGGAGTAGTGGTCTACTTTTTAAAGAAATGTCATGGATAGTGATTTCTTCTTCTTCTTCTGCAGCAGCAGCAATTATTGAGCCATGCTCAAATATAGTGAAAAGGTGCATTTACTCAGGGAACATCTTAAATGAAAGACACAGTACCCAGTGCAATCCAGCTTGACACAAAATGCAAACTAGAGCATCCTGCAGTGCAGATGCAAGTCCATTAGATGGTGTTTAAACTCAAATTAATACTGTTTGTTGGCTCATACAATCTTTGCTGATTCTGCCCAGTTTTTTTAAAGCTTTGTGAAGATTTTATCCCTCTCATTTGTGTAGACACTTACAGACCCAAATCTGTCCCTGAAGTATCTGGTTGTTAATGTGAAGGAATGGAAGGGGGTTTAGAGCAGTAATTAATAAGGTGAGCCCATGTAATCTGGCATGTGAAGATTTCCTCTTAACACTCAACTTCATTTCATGCTGAAGCAAATCCTATTGCACTAAGTCTGTGATAACCTATGGCATCTCTCTCATTATTACCTAGTTAATGTGATAATGTAGCCATCAATGGATTCATGTCTGTAATTACCTCAGATATATTGCTTTAAAAGAAGTGAAAGGAATGTGGACATGATTAAAGATCGCCTTTTTCTGAGCACTAAATTAAAAAAGGAGAATGCTCTTTGTATCATCTTAGAACTGACCAGATGAAAATCATGTATACTCCAAAGCCCAGATTAACTTCCAACAGATACAACAGAACTGTTGGATAGGAGGTTATTTGTGCATGTGTATGCATACACAATTAAGCACAGTTATCAAAGTTAAAGTCTTTTAAAGGATATCCATAAATAACTCCAATTTGTCTATCCAAGATCACTGTCAAATTTACCATGAATTACACCCATCAAACCATTTGCTCCAACAAAAAATTATTAGGATTGTTGTTGGACACATACTAGTTGATTTAAATAAAAGAAAAATAAGGCAGAAACTGGGCACACATCCTTACAGACTAAAGAATCACCTGTTTTTGACAGCCATGGTGATGTAGTGATTAGAATGTCAGGCTAAGATCTAGGAAACTCAGGTTTGAATTTCCCACTCTGCCATGAAAGTTCGCTGGGTGGCCATGGGCCAATCACACACTCTCAGGGTGTTTTCGCACAGAGCTTACCCCGGAGTGACGTCCCTCTTCACCGTGCAGCGTCTGCGCGGATTTCGCACCAACTGCTCCGCAGAACCAGGAAGAGCCGCGAAGAGCGCTGCTTTTGCGTCGCTAACGTAAACTGGTTTTTAGCGGTTTACATTTGCGACGCAAAAGGCTCGGCACTTCGTGGCTCTTCCTGGTTTTGTGGAGCAGTTGGTGCGAAATCCGCGCAGATGCTGCGCGGTGAAGAGGGACGTCACTCCGGGGTAAGCTCTGTGCGAAAACGCCCTCAGCCTAACCTACCTCACTGAGTGGTTGTGAGGATAAAATCAAGGAGAGGAGGAGGATGTGAGCCATTAGGGAGAATGGTCTGGTATGACCAAAGTAAACAAACAAACAAACATGGTAAGAAACATTGATATAGAGAAGAGCAATTAGATATATGGGAATAAGAGAATGAAATTTAAATGCTAGTAGAATATAATTTAACAAAATATGACAAGAAAGAGAAGAAAGTTTGAGTTCAGTGGCACCTTTAAGACTCACAAAATTTTATTCTGGATATAATTTTTGGGAAGCACACATAGGCTCAGAATACATGGGCATTCTGGGGTGTCTTAGAGGCATCCCGAATCGGGATGGCTCAAAAAGAGCCATCATGGAGCCTCCAGATGGTCCCCAGCAACACGGCCCCATCCCGTCCATGAGGCGGCTGGGTGCCTCCACACGGGAAGGTGCCCTCAAAGCTGGATTTCCTTTTTTTCCCCTTGTGGGGCAAGCGTTGGTTTCCTTTTTTAAAAAAAACCTGGGACAGCTTGGGGCGGCTTGGCAGCTCCAGACCGCCAAGTCACCTCACTTGCGCCCTTCCCCGTCCAGACGGTGGGGAGGCGACTGACGGCTGGCTCAAATATTTGCTACCACTTTGGAAGTGGTAGCTTTTTGAGCCAGTCTCAGGAGTCTGGAGGATGGGGTGAGGACAGGAGGAGGACGACCGGCATGTGTTGCCAACTGCACAGATTTTTTGGGTCAACTTCAGAGGCGTCTCTGAGTGGCCCCAAAGTACCGGTCTGTAATCAGCCATACTTTCTCTCTTCTAGCCACATATGCCATGCTTTAAAAGAATTATACCCACTAGCATCTTTGTGGAGGTGGTGGGAAATGTCATCAAGCTGCAGCTGACTTATGGCAACCCGGTAGGGTTTTCAAAGCAAGATGCGGTTTACCATCGTCTGCTTTTGCATAGACACCCTCAACTTCCTTGGTGATCTCCCATTCCAACACCAGGGCCAACCTTGCTTAGCTTCTGAGATTTGATGAGACTGGGCTAGCCACAGTTTACTGTTATTCTTAAAATTCTGATGTGTAGAACTTCCTAGAGGCATATCCTAATCCTGAGCTTACCACTCATTCCAAGGAACTCAGTGTAAGATAAAAAAAATTAAAGTAATTATTTAGTACTGTTGTAGTTAGTGCTGTGTTGTGTATATCATTGGGGGGGGAGCGTTACCCATGATGTGTGGCTGTGGCATGTCTTGAAGAATTCTTGTGCTTCAAAATTTACCATTATACATTCTAACCTGGATAGCCCAGGCAAGTCCAATCTCATCAGATCTCATCAGATCTCTGGCGAGTACTTGGATGGAAGAACTTGGAATACCAGCAGTTAGGAGGCAGGGCAGGCATTATTCTGCCACCTCTCTCAATATCTTCCAGGCCCCCAGTAGGAGTCAGCCACCACAGATTGCCATGATTTCCAGGTGTCTGCACAAACAAAAATGCAAAAATATATGTTTACCATTATACCGCTGCTTGGCTCCCCCCCCCCTTTTTTTACTATAGTTACCAATTCCACAGGATCTTTATTGGGTTATATGATTCTTATATTTGAAAATTAGGTGCCTGACTATGCTGTTTTGTTGGCCTGACCAGATGCCTGATTTCTTATGTGAGTGTGCCAAAAAGAATAGAATGCCTTGGCATACAATAAATTATGATGCACAAATAATTTCTCTAAATATGCTGGTATAATTATCTGCATACTATACATACACATTAAATTTCTCAGCCATCCTACATATTATATAGAATTTAAATGGGCTCTACCCACTTAAAATTGTAGTGGGAAAATAATGTTTTAATGCATGTAAAAAAGTTTTCTTGCATGAAGTAAACAATTATGCACCGAAAGGAAAGAAAGAAGATTTGGAAAGCTGCCCTGAGCCCGCCTCAGTGGGGTAGGGCGGGATATAAATCGAATAAAATAAAAAAATAAAATAAAATAAAAGGTGTTGTACCAGGTTCTGTCAGGAAATCAAGTTGACAGACGTCTCCAATGGTTTTGATGAGAAACCCAGTTCCAGGTATATGCTCCATCCTGCCAAGTGGGAAAAAAGAATGTTGCATTCACCAGAGTCCTATATAGGAAGGAGCAGGGTCTCCCTCCTGTGACCCAGGTGCTCTGGTTTTATTTTTAAAAACCCCATCCTATCCCCACTTTCTTTGTATCTGAGAGAGAGAGGCTCCCTGTCTTCATCCCCTAATGAAGAGCAGCTGGTGGGTGGGTGGTATTATGGAAATAGCCTTGCTGCTCATTGCTTTTACATGAAATTACAGATAATGAGAAATATCAGATTTCCTCTTCACTGATCACTTGTATCTCATCTGATTTGGTATCATCTGTGACCACTGCAGGATGAGCTGATAAAGTATCTCCTTCCACCTACAATGCAGGTGGGCTGACTGTTACCAGGAATACAAAGCCTGGGTATCTTCCATTATTGAGAACCAGTTTGGTGTAGTGGTTAAGTGCACGGACTCTTATCTGGGAGAACTGGGTTTGATTCCTCATTCCTCCACTTGCAGCTGTTGGAATGACCTTGGTTCAGCCATACCTATTGCAGGACTTGTCCTTGAAAGGACAGCTTCTGTGAGAGCTCTCTCAGTCCCACCTACCTCACAGGGTGTTTGTTGTGGGGGAAGAAGGTAAAGGAGATTGTGGCTGCTCTGAGATTCAGAATGAAGGGTGGGGTATAAACCCAATATCTTCATCTTCTTCTTCTCCTTCTCCACTTTCGGCTGCCTTGCCTGCCAGATAGTCCAGTTTTATCCTCTCTTTCCCTTACAGGTGTCCAGGCTATCTGGTGTTTCCTATCTATCTTGGGAAAGGACAAGCAGTAGCCTATATTTCTCTGTGATTCCTCTCCCCATCTGCCTTGCCTTGCAGTAGATGCAAGTAAAGCATTTTCTGTACTTGCCAAGGCCAGCATTTGCAAGACCCTGGGAAACAAAATAGGTCAGACAAGAAGGACCCATGGTTATATAAAAACCAGAGCACCCTCACAAGACCAAATGAAAATACTGAAAGGGGGGGGGTCAGTCAGGACAATCCTGTTTGGTGGGAAGCCTTCGGTTCTGGTTGGAAAACATCCCTATCATGTTAGTATTCTGTTGTGCTGAATTGCTCTGCTCCCTCACTTATCCACTCCATCTCGCTTCCTCCTGCTTGAAATATTGAAACCCAGCAACAAGATCAGGAATAGCCGTCAAACCAGAAGACTTTATGCATAATGAGTAGAACAGTTAATAGAATGAGCATTATGTATTCTGATGCTAGCATTTTTCACTGGTGGCAATGAGTACACAAAGATTGAACCAGCCAATAACCCAAACTCTACAAGTCAATGGGCTTGGAAAGGTGTAATATTGCTTAGGATTGCACATTTGTAGCTCTGTTCATCCAATTAAACTGAAATGTTAGGACTGTAGGCAGTGTTCCCTCTAAGTTGAGTTAATGTGAGTTAGCTCACAGATTTTTAGCCTCCAGCTCACACATTTTTGTCTTAGCTCAGGAAGGATGACCTCAAAGCACAATAATTTATGCAGTAGCTCACAGCTTTAATGCCAGTAGCCCACAAAGTAGAATTTTGGCTCACAAGACTCTGCAGCTTAGAGGAAACATTGACTGTAGGTGATGTACATGCAAATCATTAGGGTTTAACCAGACTATGTTTCTTGGGAATGCAATTGCATGCTTCACCAGTAGATGTCCTAGGGACAAAACCAAACAGCTCAGGTGAATATATTTGAATTTTAGAGAGAAAGCAGAAATGCTCTCCAGTTGCATAGTGCAGATTCACCTTTATGATGAAAAATATTACCAAGATGACTAGTATATTTTTCGTTAGTATTATTATTGGTTAGTATTATTAAATTAATATTTGCTATTTTATGTGCTGCAAAATTACCTGTCCAGATATTATATAAAATGTATGCATTTCCTTTTTTGCATCAAGAAATCAACCAAATGTGTGTCTCTGTGTTACCGGCATCCATAGTTGTACAATAAATTTTATTGTTATCATGCAACAAACCTATGATGGGTTGGTTAAATAAGATGATATAAAACCAGACAATCTAAAAAATCACATATCCTCCAGTCATATTCATATGGAGTGGAGGACTTAAGTCTCTTTGTCAAGCTGAACTTCTGAGGAAGGTGAATACCCTGGTACCTTGGCACAGTGGACACATTGATACATAAAATATGGATGGGGTATGAAGAAACTTCCATTATTCTTGAAGCTGAAGTAGTGTGATGAACAGAGTGCTGGACTAGGATTCTAGGAGACCTGAGTTTGGCTTTTACTATGAAACTCACTGGGTGACCTTGGACCAATCACAAACTCTCAGCCTGACCTGCCTCATAGAGTTTTTTGTTGTGAGGGGATAAGAGGAGGAGAGAACAGTGTACAGTGCTGCTTTGAGTCCTAACAGAGAGAAAAAGTGGATATAAATAAATGCAAATATATGCTGCTTCTGTTTATTTATGCAGAAAATTTACATGTTGCCTGTCCTGGACAGCTGTTTGAGATCGCTCAGAACAATATTATTATAAACAAATACCTTCACAATTAACTGGTAATAGATCCAGTCAACAATAAATAACAATTAAACCCAGACAAAACATAGCAGCCAATGTTAAAACACGGAGGCTTTATTGCAGAAGCACAGTACAGAAAAACTGAGTTTAAATTATCACAGACAGCAGGAAATATAAAATAATAAGCCATCAAATCCATAATAAAATGCTAAAATCGCCAAACAAATGGTGACAGATAGTGAAAAGCCTAGGAAGTGCTTTGAACTGGAACCTCTCTCAAAAGAATAGGCCCCATGCAGACCTCCTCCAGTAAGAGAGAATTCTATAAGCAGGGTTTCACTACTGAAAAAGTCCTGTCTCTGGCTGCCATCAACACCACCTCCATAAGCACAGCTTGAGATGAAAATCTTAACTGGTGAACAGGACAGTAAGGGAGCCGGCAGTCCTTCAGCTACCAGGGTCTCAAGCATTTAGGGTGTTAAAGGTAAGCATAATCGCTTTGAATTGTGTTCAGAAGCAGATAGGCTAGGCAAGCAGCACAGGTCATTCCTTACATGGGCAATATGTTCCTATGTTCAACCTGAGACAGCAACCTGGTGGCTGCATATGGAATTAACTGAAGTGTCCAACATTCTTCAGAGGCATCACCATGTAGAGCATTTTACAATTATCTAACCTAGATGTGGTGGTTTACACTGGATAAAACTGTTAAAACATCCTTCCAATTAAACTATGCAAAACATACAATAACACAACACACCAGATGGCAATGGAAGTCTGCCCACTGTGGACCAAAAACTGGGTAGTGGGCAAGATCACTGCCTGTAACTTCTGTTCAGATGGTATACCAGGACAGAGCAGGGTAGAGCTCTGGTGCAACCTGGTGGAACATCTCCATTGTACAGGCCTGGCAAAACTGAAGCAGGCCCCCAGCATCTCCAGGTAATAGGAGCAAGTAGTAGGTGAGGCAAAAAACCTCTACTTGAGATTGTGGAAATGTGACAACTTTGTGGGGAATGGCATGCAGAGTAGGCTTACTCAGTGGTAGAGCATATGCAGCTGGCTTCTGGTTTGGGGGAATTCTTGTCAAGATGCCATGAGACTGACTAATTCCAGACTCTCTTTCTCACCCTCTATATCAACCAGGCAGGTAGTGTCTGTGTTACTAGAAGCAATTACAGTGCTTGCTTAAGTGTGTCCTCTCTCTTGGTGGTGACTATAGCAAAAGTATAAGGTGTGACTCTTATAGTGTGAGTCACCATGGTGCCTAGCCAGTGATTTCTCATAGCCAATCCTTCAGATGGATTAACTTCTCACTGCTGCTGTTGCTGAGAAGGTTGAGGCAAGAATGTAGAGGAGACCACTCTGAACTGCTGCTGTTGCCTGTACAGATGGCAAATGACAGCAAGAGGCTGCCATAGCCATAGCTCTGTGATAGGGAAGAAGCAGGAGGACCCAAAAGTGAAGGAGATCCAGGGAGAGAAAGTACAGTCTTTCCAAGAAGACTGATTTAGGCCTAGGCTTCCCAACCCTCCCGTCCTGGCAGGGAACCCCAGGATTTCCACCCTCTTCTCCCGCTCCCCAAAAAAACGGAAGCGGGGGGAGGGGGGAAAACGGCACCGGGGAGCATGGCGAGCCATCGCATCCCGGAGTGGGCGAGGCCGCCGTGCTGCTGCCGCCCCCTCCCCACCCACTGCAGCTGCTCCTCTGAGATGAGCCCAGGCTGAGCCCATCTCGGAGGAGCAGCCAAGGCTGCAGCAGCACAGGGGAGGGTGAGGCAGGCCAGGAGCATGGCGAGCCGCGAATCCGAGCCCTTCTAGGACCCAGACTCGCGGCTCGCCACGCCCCCGGCCCGCCTCCACCCCCCCCTCCGATTCCACCCCAGAGGCGGAGCGGGCGAGGCCGCCGCGCCGCTGCCGCCTCTTCTCCGCTCGCCGTGGCTGCTCCTCCGAGATGGGCTCAGCCTGAGCCCATCTCGGAGGAGCAGCCACAGCAAGCGGAGAAGAGGCGACAGCGGCCTCGCCCGCTCCGAGACGGGGCGGCTCGCTGTTTCCCCCTCCCCCTAGCTCCACCCCAGTGTCTCCTGGCTCCACCCCCAAAGTCTCCTGGCTCCACCCCCAAGGTCCCCAGATATTTCTGGGGTTGGACTTGGGAACCCTATTTAGGCCCCTCTGCTCCCTCTCAAAAAGTGATATGGTGGATGCTGATGCAGCGGCCTTCCTGTGGTTTTACTGCTCTTGACAATTGCCCTATAATGCCAGTCCCTGGCATCTTCAGCTGTTTCTTAATATAACCCTATTGAAAATAGTTACAGCCATTCCAGGAAACTAGAGCTACTGTCTTAAGCTTTATGAATGCAGTGGCAAATCACATCTGACTTTTGCTTAAGTGTCTAGAGTTACAAAATACAGCAACAATTCTGCACTTACAAAAAGGAAAGAAGATGCTGGCAGTGTCTTCTTAAGATTTTTGCCTTTCAGGGAAAAAACTGCACCTAGAGACTTCTGAATTCACTTTTCAACAGTGATGTCCCTAAACAGAAACAACAACTTAAATTTTGAAAGTGCTTCTTGCGCTGAAGTGTCTCCAAGCACATTTCACAAAGTCAGAAGAAAAAGAACAAGGAGAAAACATTCAACATCTGTTGATGCAAAAAGCATCCAGTTTTCAGTTTAGAATGAAAACAGAAGATGCTACAAGCATTCTGGGGAGCATCAAACCAATATCCCATTGCAATGGTGTGGGGCAGGGATCCTGGACCCACATAAGGCAAACTATTTGGCATACAAACTGCACATGCATACCAGCCTGCTTCTAATGCCCCATTTAGAACAGAAAATGATTCTACTACTGAGTAGACTTATGCCAGTTCTAAATTTGCAGCATGATCATTTTAACTAGTGGTGATGATTTCATATGTCTTAGTCTTTCTTTGAGTGCTTAAGAATTAAAAAGGCTGTGTGAAAGGTGCCAAAGTAGATATGGATGAGTTAGCTTCCTGTGTCCCTTTCCCACAGGTCCATACTTCCAACACTCAGCACAGAAAGGGGAGAACACAGTGGAAATCCCAAGACCGATCAGTTCCAGATGTTCCAAAACGTGAAGAACACTGAACTTCTTTGTTTAATTTCAGAGACCGTTTGCCATTTGTTAAATCACACGTGTGGACATAACTTAAAGCCTTAAATTCAGAATTGCGCTTGTGTTAAAATAGTACTTAACAGTTAGTATTCACTCATATTGTGAGTGGTAAACTGTGAATGAGAGGTTTGACTAAGTCCACCTGGTAATTTTGTGTTGGAGGTCAAATTTGAAATACAGATCTTCTGGATCACAGCTCATTCAGGTTGCCATTATGCTACATCAGATCAAAATAATATATCCTATAACAAAAGATTGTGTACATGCTGGAAAAAGCCCTTTCCTATGCATATCTATTTCTAAAACATGGCAAATGTACTCCAAGTTTAAAGGCAATATGCGAAATCAAGTCCTTAAGCATAAAATAATCTGTTCATACTGTTTTAGATTGTATGCTTCACATGTGATCAAATACTAGGAAGGGGGGGAAATCACCCTGTTAACGTAACCATTAGTTTATATGAGGCCAGGGATTAAGGATATCTCCAATGTCATTTGCCATCTTGGTTTGCTGAGTTAAGGAACCCTTGAACATCTTTGCAATAGCCACAGGCAGCGTCATATACCAGGGAAGGCAGAAATGATCAAGTGCAAGCTTTTCGCATTGCTCTTAAACTTAACTGATAAGTATCTCAAGAAATGCTTCTTATTCTTAGAAAAAGAGAAAAAAAATCCCTCAAGCTGCCATGAGCTCTTGTAGGCTGTCTCCAACCACGATTCTTTAACCAGCAAAGCGGAAGAAAAAAGACTGAGGCACCCAAAGAGTTAACGTTATTTTTTTTCAGGACTTTACTGATCTACCATTTTAATCAAAATTGATTTCCCTGCCCTCCCCCTCCACCTATGCTGCTTAATGTCCTCAAGGACAGAAAAGGAGGGCTGAGGAATGACATGTTTAAAATGCTTCGACACTGGCTGAATAAAAGCATGAAGAAAATCTTAAGGGTAGAGCTTTGTGTATGAGAGCATAAAACAGAGAGATGGGTGGGGGAAGACTCTTATATGCAGTGATCTCTGGAATGGCATATGCATATTGATGACGCTGGTTGCATACTGGACTTAATAGAGTGTGACATAAAATTGACAAAATGCCTCATCATACAACTCATAATGCATGGGGCTTTTGGACAGCATCTTTCATTATACATCTGAATTTGCACTCAGTTTCTGGCCATGTTCATCCCTCATGTTGGTTCTTTGTGCAGCCCTCTTGCAGGACTGCATGCATGGGTCCACCTTTCTAACCTTAGTAGGGCTGTTACATCTCAACCTAAATGAGGAGGAACCTTCCATTGCTTTCAGGTCCACAGCAATGCAAGAACTACAATGCTACTGCACTGTTGGGTCCACAAGCAAGCTGATGGCAGTGCGCACTACACCAGTGGCTCTGTAGTGATGGCAGTGCGCACTACACTCAGGATGAATGATGACAAAGTGGGTAGGCGCCACAGGGGCCACTGGCCTCAGCTCACTTCATAACTGTTTTAACATCCCAGTCTGCCCCCTAATGGTGCAATGGGAGACAGTGGCACTGTAAAGCAGCCTTAGTTGGCCTGGAAGAAGGTACTCTGTGTGCTGGCAGAGTTCTTTCTTACCAGTATCAGCAGTTGGAGCCATAAGTGTGAGGTGCTGCATTGCCTGTAAAAGCCTGGATCTGGAGATAACAGCAGAAGATGTGAAAGAGGAAAATGCCCCCCAAATACAGGCCAGAAAGATATTTTCATCTACATTAAGGCACAGGGTGGGATCACACTGGGAATTTGTCACAACAGTATCTTGGCTTTGAAAAAGCTGTTTCTCTTTGATGCAAGCCATGGCAATCACACAGCTCCCACCCTGCTGCCTGGAGAGGCATGGGCGCTCACATGCAAGAGGAGCATTCAGATTGTTCCTGCGTGTGTGGGGTGCTTGCATCGTGCACCCTGCCCATTCATACAGCTGGGAAATGCTCCCTGCCTCCATTTTAGAGATTTCCTACCAGGAAGTTCCCAGTAGCTAATTAATCTGGGATTAATCCTAAAATAAGGATAGTACAGGCAGGATTCAGGGGCAGATGTGCGCATGTGATCATGCACATTAAATCCAGAGGGAAGGAATGGCTAGGTTGGGCCAAATCTCTTGTGTGATTGTTGTGTCTTGAACAAAAGCTATTATACCACATGGCGATCGCTACAGAGGGGACCCGTGGGTCCCTGGATGTAGCTCGCCAGACGCCTCGCTCATCAAGATCTGTGACGGGGAGTTTGACTGACCAGGATTGGACTGGTCAGACAAGGGGGCAGTTCCGGGTAATGTATATAAGTGGGACCCGGCCCGCGTGCTCTCTCTCTTGTGATGTGCTACTGAATAAACCATGTTGCCTTCAAACCGTCTCGGTTCTCAGTACATTACAGTGGCGACAAGGATGGGATCCTAGCCAGCCCACTCTAGAGGGGCTTCACGGATCCAGTCGGAGACGAAGAAGGCAAACCGTTTGGAGACCGATATGCCCGCCGCCGCAGCCACCATGGCTAACCAGAGCGGAACCATGGGCCGTCTCGAGGAATTCAATCCCGCTACTCCGGAGAGGTGGGAGACCTACATGGAGCGGGTCGAGTGCTACCTTCGAGCGAACAGAATAACAGAGGATAGCCTAAAGAGAGACATCCTCCTGAGCGTCTGCGGAGAGGACACGTTTGAGATCGCCAAGGGTCTCTCGGCCCCCGCGAGGATCACGGAGAAGACGTATGAGGAGATAGTCAGACTCCTCACACGGCACTTCTTGCCCAACCCTCACTCATCGCACGCCGGTTCCTCTTCCACAAGAGGAACCAAGAGGCGGGAGAGACGGCAGCAGACTACCTGGCTGCTCTCTGCCAAATTGCGGGCAACTGTAGCTTCGATAAGCTAGAGGAGACTCTGAGGGACCGTTTCGCCTGGGGCCTGAGGGACGAAAGACTGCAACAAAAGCTCTTCTCGAGGGAAGACCTTACCCTCCAGAGCGCCTTCAACGAGGCCGTTTCGTTCGAGCAGACCGCAAAAACCTTCCCCAACACGAGGGAAGCCATCCATCAGGAAGAGATGGGCCCAAGCCAACCTGATGAGGAGGAAGCACACCAGCTACGCCGCCGAACAGGGGTGGGCCTAGGAGCGACCCAGCGACCCAGAGCGACCGAGAGACCAGCCGCCGCCAAGTGTGCCAGCTGCAGAGACCAACACGAGCGACGGGACTGCCCCTACTGCAACGTGGTCTGTAGGAGCTGCGGCAAGATGGGCCACATTGCGAGGCCTTGCCGGGCCAAGGCTACCCACCGCTGCCAGTCTACCAACCAGGAATCAACCAGGGATTACTCGACTGCCTCGACCAGCGTGCAGGTAATGAACTTACCCGATGATATCCCCCAAAAGGTCAAGGTCTCGGTCAGGATCGAGGGCAAGCCCTGCCTGTTGGAACTGGACTCGGGTTCCTCCATCTCCATAATATCGGAGGAATCTTTGAGGAAGCTGTGCCCACGTGGCCGGCCCCGGCTGCAACCGGCATGCTTTGTGCTACGGGACTTTCAGAAAAACCCCATTCAGATCCTGGGATGGGCAACGGTGGGGGTGGAGTATAACGGGTTTAGGGAAAAGCTCGACATACTAGTGGTTAAACGGCAGCTCACCACCTTGTTGGGCCTGGCCTGGTTCCGGCCGCTGGGAATAAAGATCGTGG
The DNA here is from genome assembly GCF_032191835.1 of Heteronotia binoei. Classification (NCBI taxonomy): domain Eukaryota; kingdom Metazoa; phylum Chordata; class Lepidosauria; order Squamata; family Gekkonidae; genus Heteronotia; species Heteronotia binoei. The sequence goes on from NW_026800083.1 coordinate 670,859, forward strand.
GGGTACAGCAGCTTGGGACGCGGGGATTCAAAAACGTGTGCAGGGAGTTCCCAGAGGTGTTTGATGGGGCCCTGGGGTGCTACAAGGGTCCTCCCATATCCTTACCCCTCGATCCCCATGTGCGACCCGTAAGGCTGAAGGCCAGGCGATTTCTGTTCTCTCTGAAGTCGAAAATTGAAGCAGAGCTAGACCGCCTCACAGCCCAGGGTGTGCTGGAACCCGTTTCCTATGCCGCATGGGAAACCCCGATTGTTACCCCGGTGAAGCCGAACGGGGAGGTGTGCATATGCGCCGATTATAAGTGCACCATTAACAAGGCACTACAAGATAACCCCTACCCCGTTCCAGTAATCAGCCACGTTCTGGCAGCATTAGCGGGGTCCAAAATCTTTGGAAAACTGGACTTGGCCCAGGCGTACCAGCAGCTGCCCATGGACACCGTGACAGCAGAAGCACAGACCATAGTAACCCACAGGGGGGGCATTTAAGGTATGATGGTTGCAGTTTGGGGTGAGTGTGGCCCCGGGGATGTTTCAGAGCCTGATGGATTCTCTCTTCAAAGGGATCCCCGGGGTGCAACCGTTTTTCGACGACGTTTTGATCGCCGCACCGGACACGGAGGAGTTTAGCAACCGGCTGCGAGAAGTATTCCACCGTTTCCAAGAGGCCGGTCTGAAGGTCAAGCAAGAAAAATGTTCCCTTGGGGTACCGAGGGTAGAGTTCTTGGGGTTTGCGGTAGAAGCGGCGGGGATCCACCCGACACCAGACAAAACTAAGGCCATAGTGGAAGCCCCCACCCCCACGGGCAAGGCGAAGCTACAAAGTTTCTTGGGGTTATTAAATTTTTACCATTCATTCCTACCCCTCAAAGCCACCATAGCAGAACCTCTCCACAGGCTCCATGACAAAAATGCCGCGTGGGTCTGGGGAAAGAAGCAGGACGCCGCCTTCCAGGCAGTCAAGGGGCTGCTCGTATCTAACAATGTGCTCCACCATTTTGATGAAAGCCTACCGGTGATCTTAGCATCACCGTACGGGGTGGGCGCCGTCCTGGGTCACCAACTCTCGGATGGGAGGGAGGTTCCAGTAGCCTACTACTCGAGGACCCTGACTCCAGCGGAGTGAAACTATGCCCAGATAGATAAAGAGGCCTTAGCGATCGTGGCAGGGGTGCATAAGTTTAACGACTACCTGTACGGGAGACGTTTTACTATAGCCACGGACCACAAACCGCTCCTGGGCCTCCTCGCCCCGGACCGCCAAATGCCACAGATTCTATCGCAGCACGTTTTGCGGTGGAATCAGTTCCTCAACTCCTACACATATGCCCTAGTCCACTGGCCAGGCAAGGCTCTCAGTCGCCTACCGCTGCCCTCCACAGACCCCGACCCGGCCCCAGCCCACCATGTGATGCTCATTGAAATGCTACCGGAGAGACCCCTACACGCAGCAGAGGTAGCAAAAGCCACGGGGAGCGTCAAAATACTCGTGCGGGTTCTCGACTGGGTGGTGAGGGGATGGCCAGAGGGAAAACAGGGTGAAGAGTTCAGGGCATACACAACACGCAGGGAAGAACTATCCTCCCACAAGGGATGTCTTGTCTGGGTAATGTATATAAGCAGGACCTGGCCCGCGTGCTCTCTCTCTTGTGATGTGCTACTGAATAAACCATGTTGCCTTCAAACCGTCTCGGTTCTCAGTACATTACAGTGATCACACCCATAGTTAGGAAGATATGCCTTCTCATATGAACTATGCGAGATTATGTTACAAGGGCTCTGTTTGCATGCTACATGGATGCTACCTGGATCCAATATTCAGTTGAATTTACCCATAAGTAGCAACATCCAGCCACAGTGAGTCTTTAGATTGTTCTTTTACTGCTTCAGGATCAGGATCCAGTGCAAAATTGTCCGGTTCTGCAAAGCCCTTCATCCAGCCACATGTGCTGGGGCTAAACTAAATGTAGAAAGTGCCATCAAGTCACAGCCAATTTATGGAGATCTGTTGGGTTTTCAAGGCAAGAGATGGTCAGAGGTTATTTGCCATTGCCTGCCTCTGGGTAGTAACCATGTTCTTCCTTGGTAGTCTCCCACCCAAATACTAACCAGGGCCAACCCTACTCACCTTCAAATACTGGAGAAGATCAGACTATCCTGAGCCATCTAGGCCAGGGCAAATGTTGTAGAGACAGCCATATCTGTTGCTCATGTTAGTCACATTCATATATAAAGCAGAAGGACATGTTTCACAACAAAAGATCATGCATGTGGATGAAGGACTCCTAGCTACTCCCCTTTGCCTTATCATGCTCTGTTAGTTTAGGTACTTTTCTCCCAGCCCAGCTCAGATACTCAAGCTAAGTATAGCTAGATGTGCCTGAAGTGACAGAACATAGTAAGGCAAGGCTCTAACACAATGCTCTCTTTTCCTCTAACCATATCTTCTGAATTATACTTTATCTATTTTTTCCATTATGTGTATTTCTTGTGGATTGAATTTTTACCAAATAGAGTAATACCCACTTGAGCAATTAGAATTCCAGCATTCCTGCTCTGTTCCAGTCTGAAGAACTTTGGTAGTAGATATTCAGCTTCTTTTCACCAGACATGTAAGTAATTTCAAACATCCCTGGATACATACTTGCATGCAGAAAAAACAGTCTGAAATGGGTTGTTCATACAAGCAGGTGTGAGTCTTAATTGCAATGGATGTGAAACAGACATTGCAACTGCCAAATTGCCATTACACCAACCACAGCTGTGCTTGATTGGTTAATACAGTATGCTTTTTGGTGTCTGTAGCAGAGAATAGGTCTGGACTGTATTTATATGCAAATAACATTGTTTGGTCCAACCCATGCATTTCTGAAACTCTGAAAACTGAAATTTCTAGAAATAACTAGATTATACACATTGTAGAAATATGCATTTGTGGATCCAGATTCCACACTAAACAGAATTTACTTTTAAACTCTTTATTTTATTTTTAAAATCAAGTTTTGCCACAACAACAGGAACAGCTTGGGGTGATCCGAAAATGTAAAAGAGAGTAAAACGTTCCTGGCTGGTAGACAGGCAACAAATTGTTTTATCAAAAGTTGAAAGAAAAGCCTGCAGTTTACTGAGGTTTAATAGGAAGAATGTTAGTTCAGCTGAAAAAGCAATCATTCACTGGTCCACACAGAATGAGCTTTCTGATACCAGTTGGTTATTCCTAATTAATGAATGGCTTTTCTTTCAAATGAGAATATCCATGGATGTTTGTCTCCTTCATTTCACGTTCATCTCACCCCCACCATGACCTGATTTGGTTTACATCCTAAAGTTAATTTGCCCTGCACATGACATTTACACAGCTATTAAGAAGTAAAATCTTCAGACAAACAGTTCAGAAAAGCAGGTCAAAAGTGAACCTTGAATACTAAGGTCACTTTTCAGTGTTCCCCAAGAGACACAAGCACTCTAAAATGTCTCTAAGCGCTGAGTAATAAACAATGGGGGCAAGTGACTTCATATAGTAAGCTGGAAAGTACATCCAGCCTAAAAGTTTGGACACATTCCATTGGAAATTTCCAAATGAATTAGGGTGCTGATATGAAAAGGCTGATGGCTGCACTGTTTCTACTTAAAAAATAAGCAGCTGGTGGTGAGGGGTCAATTTGTGAGATTATTTAAAAGAACTAGAAGGCAATGAAAATGCAAACAAATTTATAACCCACAGCGTTTTCATTTAAACTCTAATATTACCACAACCGTAAGCAGGGTCAGGCCCTTCTAATTCCTTTGACTTCAGTGGACACAGAAGGCTGAAACTCCTGCTTAGGACAGCATTGTCAGTCTTATTGCAGCCATAGCTACAGGTGGGACTGCCAGTGCCAAGACTTCACTGGGGGCTAGAAGTTCCCTGTCTCCATTCCTGTTTTTCACCACTGCTGCTGCAGCTGGCAGAAGAAAAACAAGCTAAAAGAAAAAAAATCACTGCCAGGTGACAGAGTGATCCTAGAAGTGATGTCAGTTCCCCCTAGAAATTGCTAGAAACTCTGTGGTTTCCCATAGAGGTGTAACATCATTTCTCCTCCTCCCCCCCCCCCCGGAAGTGATATTACACCAGTGCTGATGGCTTTCCCATGCACCAACCCCCACCCTATAATTTCCCTCCTAGTTACAGAGGTCATTAACTTCCTTTAGGCAGTCATTTTTGTCCTTACAATTCCAGAAATTTACACAACATAGCCCATATATATCTAACTGATAACCATTATAATGGAGTTAAAATGAAAAAGTTACTGGCTCTCTTGGCTGTTCTAACAGGACATGCAGTAGAAGGTTTGGTGATACTGCTGATGTTTCCCTTGGTGATGCAGTAGGTTTGGTGATACTGCTGATGTTTCCCTTGGTGATAACTTTTACATTGTCAAAAAGTGGCTATCTTTGTAAAAGCAGCCACTGAGACCCAATCACAGCTGGGAAAGAAATATTGTTGATGGAATTGTTATCCATTTCTATATGCTTTGCTGACTGATTAATTATTGTATTTGTGTTGCTGAATGAGGATTTCATGCTTGTTTTCCATATCAGCCTACTGCAGCCATATAAACTGTTTTCAGCAGAGTATCCCCACCCACCTCAAAGACATTACTTCATAGTGACTGATCTGTGGTTATAAAATTCTCCTTTGTGGAATTTGCATTATTAAAGCAAATCTGCCTGCATGTTTACAGGTGAGATAAAATTAAAAGATATATTCCCCTGAGTCATAGTAACATGGAGCAGCCTTATAGTAACTCAGATCATTGATCCAGCAAGCTTTTCAGCAGACAACAAATGCTGTTTTGCAAGGCACCTTCTTGATGAAATGCAGATATTTCATATTCCTTTTTACTCTTCTGTTTGGAAAGGAGAATCCAAAGCATAAAAAAGCCATAACCTTTGTTTGAAAGATCTGTGACTCCCCGTTATCTTTTGATACTCTCTTGATTTCTAATTGTGTTTTTCACATTTTTAGCAAAAGAAATACTAAAAAAAAACCCCAGATGTAACCTTATATGATTATACTTTAATGTGATGTTCTACTTTTCTGTTTGTAGTTCTTGAAGTTTTTGTCTTACTTCATTAAACATTTAATAAATCACTGCCAGTTTTGTGACAGATTTTAACCATAACACAAACAGCAGGAGGTGTAAACTCAGTTCAGTTCGGATAGGCATATAATATCCATGTCGACATCATCATCCCCTCCGGGCATATTGGCAAAACGACCAATGGAAGCTAAGCTTTTTCCGACAAAGCTTCGAAAATAAAGTTTTCTTCTTTTATCTTACTACAAATCAATTGGAGCCCTTACAGCAAAATCCTATAAAATAACTTCAAACACCACTTCTTAGTCTAAAAATTTGTATTATGGCTAAATCTCTTTGAAGATTTTATGACTGAAGTTTGGAGAAAAATGATTTAAGTGCTATCTGCTAGACATCAGAGTGTCAAAATTTCGCTCAGTTTTTCTTGACATATAAACTGCTACCTACTGTATGTTTTTACGATTTTTTGTACTTGCTTTTAACCATCTAACCCAGTTTGCCTGATAAAAGTTATTTAACTGCAGTTTATCCCATTGCATTAATCCCCTTTAAAGGTTCAGCATTCTATAACTGATTATTTTACATGTTTTTTCTTCCAATCATCCTACCATTTTGGGGGGGGGAGGGGGGAAATCTTCTTTGTCATGTTGATTTTGAAGAAGTGATGGCAGCAGAGAGAAGCATCAAAATCTAAATCTAAATAGAACCTATAGCCAAGCTTGTCCTAGACTCATCAAGAGGAAGGAAAGACCGGGGACATGTTCTAAAAAATAGCAACCCTAAATGGATCCTCAAGGAAGGTGAGACCTTCCTCAGGATATTTTTCTATGGAAAAGACATTTTTAGAAACAGAAGTGCTGGCAGTAAATTCAAGTCACTAGGGTTTCATAATATTTTTGAAGAAAAATAAATAGATAAGAACATAAGAGAAGCCATGTTGGATGAGGTCAATGGCCCATCCAGTCCAACTCTCTGTGTCACACAGTGGCCAAAAAAACAAACAAACCCAAGTGCCATCAGGAGGTTCACAAGTGGGTCTAGAAGCCCTTCCACTTTGCCCGCCCCCCCTCCAAGCACCAAGAATACAGAGCATCACTGCCCCAGACAGTTCCAGTAATATACTGTGGCTAATAGCCACTGATAGACCTCAGTTCCATATATCCAATCCCCTCTTGAAGCTGGCTATGCTTGTAGCCGCCGCCACCTCCTGTTGCAGTGAATTCCACATGTTAATCACCCTTTGGGTGAAGAAGTACTACTTTTTATCTGTTTTAACCCGACTGCTCAGCATTTCATTGAATGAAATTGCATTTGATTTGCATTCAGATTTACATGAATGAAATGCATTTCATTTACATTCAGTTCAACACCCCCCAACGTGCTGGTGAATTGTCTAAGATTAATCAAGAAACAGTTATCTGCCACAAGGCATGCTTGTCACATGGGACACTTTTGAACTGAGCAGGCCATTTCCCAAAACCATGGACTGTCTGATGGAGTAGTAGGGCGGAGGCAAGGAAAGTATGAGGATCACTTGTGTGTGCATGTTCTCTAGCTACTGCACATGACTCTGTATTCACAACAGCAAGAATCATCTCTGTGTGGAAGCAGTCATAGATGGAAGAAGATGCTGGTTTGAAAGTGCAATGGATAGTAATGAGATTTATTATCAAATTAATTTGTTAATATCTAGAGATCCTTGTGCTTAGAAGCAAAAATCCAAAGTATGTGCAAGTTTCCCATTGATTGGAAAGGGAACAATATGTGGGTTTGCTTTTACCATAGACATTAATGAGAACGATATCCCAAGTGGTGAGACTCCATGAGATGTGCATCTTTGCAATATAAAACATCTTCCTGGATTAATGTGTGTGTGTTTTCAGCCTTGCATTAGTGGGTGGCTCATTAGTGGGCAGGTTCATTTCCTAGTCTTAGCTGGCGTATTTGTGCAAGTTTCTGCTGGTGGTGATGGCCTTTGGGTGGAACAAGACTGGAAAGACAACTCCTCATTGAGCGAGGATATAGGCCAGCTGAATAAATTCCACACCCTTGGCAGAATGGAGGTGCTTGAAAGCCCTTTCTTACCAGAAACCTCCCCATGGCAATCTCTTCTGCAGATCCCTCAGACTGTTACTGCACTAACATATGGTGACCTGTGGTGACATCAGCCTTCACATGAGGTGGAGCACATCGTTCAATGTGAGTAGGTCCTTTACCGCTTGGAATGCCGCTGCCTGTTTCAGTCCCCAAGCCCAGGGGGCATTCTTATCCAAGAGTCTGTGGAGGGGTTCTGCAATGGGGGCCTTGTGGGGCAAGAATGAATGGTAAAAATTTAATAACCCCAAGAAACTCTGGAGGTCCGCCTTGCTCTTTGGGGTTGGGGCTTCCACGATAGCTGTGGTTTTGTTGGGCGTCGGGTGGATTCCTGCTGCGTCCACCACAAACCCCAAGAACTCTACCCTTGGCACCCCCAGGGAGCACTTTTCCTGCTTTACTTTCAGGCCAGCCTCTTGGAAACGGCGAAGCACCTCACGCAGCCGGTTGCAGAATTCCTCCAGGTCTGGGGCGGCGATCAAAATATTGTCGAAAAATGGCTGTACCCCGGGGATCCCTTTGAGGAGAGAATCCATCAGACTCTGGAAAACCCCCGGGGCCACGCTCACCCCAAACTGTAACCTCCGCACCTTAAACGCCCCCCTGTGGGTGACTATTGTCTGTGCCTCTGCCGTGGCGGCGTCTACGGGTAGCTGCTGGTACGCCTGTGCCAGGTCTAGTTTCCTGAAAATCTTGGACCCCGGCAGCGCAGCCAAAACGTGGCTGATGACTAGGACCGGGTAGGGGTTATCCTGAAGTGCCTTGTTAATAGTACACTTATAGTCTGCACATATGCGCACGTCCCCATTAGGCTTCACCGGGGTCACGATCGGCATTTCCCATTCTCCGTGGGAAACAGGTTCCAGCACCCCCTGAGCTGTGAGGCGATCTAGCTCGGCCTCGATCTTAGGTTTTAGTGCAAACGGGACCCGCCTAGCCTTAAGCCTTATTGGTCGCACTTGGGGGTCGAGAGGTAAGGATATGGGGGCCCCCTTATAACACCCCAGGGCCCCATCAAACACTTCCGGGAACTCTTTACGCACGTCGTCGAATCCCCGCGTCCCCAGCTGCTGCACCCCCACTATTTTTATTCCCAGCGGCTGGAACCAGACTAGCCCCAAAAGTGTGGTGAGCTGCCGTTTGACCACCAGTATTTCGAGGTTGCCCCTGAACCCCTTGTACTCCACCCCCACCGTTGCCCAACCCAGGACTTGTACAGGGTTCCTTTGGAAGTCCCGGAGCACGAAATCGGCCGGACGCAGTCTGGGCTGGCCCCGCGAGCACAGCCTCCTCAAGGATTCCTCTGATATTATGGATATGGAGGAACCTGAGTCCAGTTCCATCAGGCAAGGCTTGCCCTCTATCCTGACTGAGACCTTGACCTTGCGGGGGGTCTCGTCGGGCAAGTTCATTACCTGTACGCTGGTCGATGCTGTTGCGTAGTCGCCTGTTGATTCCTGGTTGGCCCTTGCTATGTGGACCGGCAGGCCCTTGCTATGTGGCCCATCTTGCCGCAGCTCCTGCAGACCACGTGGCGGTAAGGGCAGCCCCTTCGCTCGTGTTGGTCCCCGCAGCTGGCGCACCTGGTCGAGGCTGGTCTCTCCGTCGCTCGGGGTCGCTGGGTTGCTTGTGGGCCGGTCCCTGGTTGGCGGCGCAGCTGGAGTGCCTCCTCCTCCTCCAGCCCGTAGGGGTCCATCTCTCCCTGGTGGACAGTGTTGGTTCTTGTTTTGGGAAAGGTCCTCGTGGACCACTCGAACGCCACTGCCTCGTTGAAAGCACTCTGGAGGGTGAGCTCTTCTCTCGCGAACAGCTTCTGCTGCAGCCTCTCGTCCTTCAGGCCCCAGACGAAACGGTCTGCCAGGGACTCTTCCAGCTGTGCAAAGCTGCATTTGCCAGCGATTTGGCGGAGGGCCGCCAGGTAGTCAGCGGCCGACTCTCCCGCCTCTTGGTCCCACTTGTGGAAGAGGAACCGGCGGGCTACGTGTGAGGGCTGTGGCAGGAAGTGCCCGGTAAGGAGCCAGACTATCTCTTCGTAGGACTTCTCCATGATCCTCGCGGGGGCCGAGAGACCCTTGGCGATCTCGAACGTGGCCGCTCCGCAGACGCTCAGGAGGAAGTCCCGCTTCATGCAGTCTTCAGTTATGCGGTTTGCCCGCAGATAATATGTCTCCCATCCCTCCGGAGTAGCGGGGTTGAATTCTTCAAGACGGCAGGTGGTCCCGCTCTGGGTAGCCATGGTGGCTGTGGTGGCGGCCGTGTTCGGTCAACGGGTTGCCTTGGTCGTCTCTGTTGGATCCGTTTGAATTTGGTGGGCTAGCATCCCATGCTCGTCGCCACCGTAATGTACTGGAAACCGAGACGGTTGGAAGGCAACATTCTTTATTGTGAGCACATTACAAAAGTGGGTACACGTGGCCGGGGCCCCGCATATATACATTTCCCCGGACGGCCCCCCTGGTCCGACCAGGCCAATCCTGGTCGGTTAACTTCCCGCCACAGATGTTGAAGGGCGGGGCCACTGCGAGCCACATCTGGGAACCCAAGGGTCTCCCTTAGGTGACCATTGCCATGCGTCCTGGCCACTTATGAACAATACATAACAGAAGCTGTCCAGTCCTTTCCCAGACATTTACTTGTCTTGAATTCATCAAAATAGCCCAGTAAAATGATAATAGTAATGGCATCATGGCTCAGTAGCAGAGCATCACTTTTGCATAAAGAAAGGTTCAGTCTCTGACATCCCCAGGTAAAAGTAACAGGTAATGTGGAAGACCTCTGCCTGAGTCCCTGGAGAGTAACTGCCAGCAAAGACAACACTAACCTTGATAGAACAATCAGTGTGAATCAGAATGAGGCAGGTTCATGTGTGTGGGTTTGTGTGTAACCTCTAGAATATTGCAGAGCTGCTGCGTCATTACTCACCACACCATGTCAACCAAGATCAGCAAGAATATTGTTGAAAGAACTTTCTGTACTAGTATAAAACTGTTGCATGGTGGTGACAATGGAGAGAAGAGGAGAGCACTGCAGAGTCATGGCTGGTTTGAAAGTGCAATGGATAGTAATGAGATTTATTATCAAATCAAGATAGCACCCTTTGATAGGAATCACTGTAGGACATTTGGAAGGTTTCCAAGGTGCAGCACAATCTGTTGTTGTTGGTGGTGGTAGAATTTTTTCCCCAAATGAAACTGAAATGATGCTCCCAGCAGCTAGGTTTGCCAGCTCCACTGCAGCTCAGCTGGACAGCGGGAGGACATACCCGAGAAACTGAGGGGATTTGACTAGCATCCCCACTGTGATGGCATTGTTTCTAATGTGACAAAGAAGTGACCATAGAGTTTTGGTTGAATGTTAGCATGATGATGTCACTTCCAGTTTGCACTGAAAGTGGCATCATTGTACCTAGATTCACTGATTGCCCCCACAAAACTGTAAATCCTGCCTCCCCCATTTCTCACTGGTTGCCAGCTTGGCAATCCTAACCTCCACTATTATATCAGTCCCAAGTGCCATGTTAAGTAAATTGATTGCATAAAATAAAATCTGGGCTTTGCATAAGAAAACTCACTCTGACAATGCAAATTAGATTTCAGAAAACCAGTCACATATCAGCATTTTAACTAATGTCAGAGTTCGGTCGCTAATGAGCTGTGACACAGAGAAATATTCCTGTTATAAGTCAGGAAGGGAAAATGAATTGCCAAATGAATACAAAGACACCTACTCAGAAGGTTTAATTTTATCTAGTAACATAGGGGGATTTTTTGTTCAGAATTTATTGTCATAGGCCAGGTTTAGTGAGACACTGTGCCACTCCTGCCGCTGACACCATGAAGGAGAAGAGGGCTTTCTCTTTTCTCCTGTTCATTGACAGCAGTCATGGTAGTGATGACAGGGCCTTACTAGGCCTGTGACACAAACATCTTCAATAATGTCATTATCCTGCCTCTTGTTGGCTGTCATCAGGCAGAAAGGCAGCATATTAATATTGTAAACGAATGACCAAATAATTATGCCAATCCTGATCTCCTGCCCAATGAAATTCAGGCCTGGTACACAGATGTGAGATCTGATCTATGCTTTTAAACTACCTAATCAGAGGGAAGAATAAGATTGCCAGCCCTTAACTGACACCCCTGGGAGCTTTGGATGGTAGAGCAAGATGTTACACAGTGCTGTGCAGTGTAGGGTTGCCTATTAAAGATAGGAGATTCCTGGAGATTTTGCTGTACAACCTGGGAAGGGTGGAGTTTGTTGAGGAGAGGAATCTCTGTGCTGTGTAATGTCATAAAGTCCACCTTCCAAAGCATCTACTTTGTCCAAGGAATCTCTGTGATTTGGAGTCAAGTCATAATTCCAAGAGACCTCCAGTCCCCACCTGTAGGCTGGCAATTTTAGTGCAGGACTGAGATGTCACTTCTGGTTGCATAAATAGATGTAATGTCACACATCTCTACAATGCTCTGGCAATCTCCCAATACTTTGTCGTTTTACTGTAGAGATCTGGGGGATAGCTAAAGCATAATTTCTGGTTATGCAACTTGAAGAGAAGTTGTGTCAGGCTGTGACAGCAGCCCCCTCCCGTTTTTCTTCCACTACTGCACCAGAGATGCTGGAAGACAAGGATGGGAGACAGAAGAAGAAGAAGAAGAAGAAGAAGAAGAAGAAGAAGAAGAAGAAGAAGAAGAAGAAGAAGAAGAAGAAGAAGAAGAAGAAGAAGAAGAAGAAGAAGAAGAAGAAGAAGAAGAAGAAGAAGAAGAAGATCCATTATGCAGGGCATTTTTAGTGTCAGCATTCTCACTGTAGAAGTTTATCAAGTGACGTCTCTAAGTCTTTCTGTCTAAAACATTCATCTTTCAGAAGACATTTCAAGCGCTCAGCTGAATGTTCTAGTATTAAATACTACTGTGATCTTCCAGAACATCTGCTGGACTAATTTTATTTCTTTCACTTGTTGATATGAGGGGTTTTTTAAATTGTTTTTAATTAATTTGCCCTGAAAACTTCATACCAAAAGACAGTATAAAAATCCATTACTTTGTCTGTGGGAAATGTTTGCATGGCTCACAGGGAGTACATAGGTTTTTATTAATGGCACTGTTATGTGATCTTCTAAGTTTAAATCACCTGCTAAACTAGGATCTTCTGTTTCTACGGATGTATTCATGGGAGAGTTTCTGTGGCAAGGGGCAAATCTAGGGTAAATCAGTCTCTGTCACCGAGAGAATGCTGTAATGATGCACACTGACCATGGTACCAAGGAGGATATGACTTTGAGAAGAACATGGTTTCCTAGGAGGTCCATTTGAGTTGTTCTTTGTCTGCATACACCATAACAAGAGTCCATGGGTAAATTCTTTGGCTTCAGTGAAAGGTCTGAAATAAAATTCTGCACAAGTTACCAAGCAAAATATTAGACCTACTACTGAACTCTAACTTAGACATCAGCATGTCTTTTTGTGGAATGTGGATGTTTTGCTCTTTTGAGCTTAAAGTGCCTCTTTTTGTGCTGACTTTGCCCTTGTGTTTGGCATGCATTCTCCCTTGGGGAAAACAGAGGAAAGCAGATCACCTTGTGAGTTGGCAAAGACTACAGTAGTTTTTGCAAACAATAACACTTGGACATATATCTCTTCTAACATGCTGCCTGGAATTTCTTTCTGCAGTATTGTACTGAAAAATCTTGAAAGAACTAATTACTGTATATGCTGACTAATGATCTCTCCTGCATGGATACACGCTCACATGCATCTACATAATAGGTAAATTATAGCATTCATACTATCATAGCACACAAAGAGTGATATTTAGTTGTTTTGCATATTTTGTGGGAGTCTAAAATGATTGAACATGTGAACCAATTAGCCAAATAACAGCTTGATTGTACATACAAATATAATCTATATTTGCAGGCAGCATAAGGACTCTTTAAATGTCGAGTTTGAATATGCTACCCTGGGTCAGGTCCTAAATACTTATCAGTGTCCTCAACAGGCATATTTCCTTATTGTCAGAGAAACTGAGTAATTAGCATCACAGTGGGACATAACTTTTAAAAATTATGGTGACCACTCTTGGGAGCCATGCATGCACAAGGTCTTCCTATTATTCATCTATTTACAAGACCACTCTAACTTTGCACCCAAGCAGCTATGTTCATTTCTGATGTACCTATGCATCTCCTGTAGAATTCATAAAAAGAATAGGGAAGGCCTGGGTAGACTAAGCTCCTCAGGAACAATGCAGCTTACTTTGGAAAGTCAGTCCACATATGACTAACAGCCATACAAATTAAGGGTTTGCAGTGCAATCTGAACTTGTGAAAGAGGAGGTTGGGGCAGTTTTACTCCCTTCTTTCTCCTCTGTGCAGCCCCTAACCCATGTGGCTATTATTCTATGCCTCTTCCGTGAACCCAGGAATCAACTTTCCTAGGATCAAAAGGTTATTAGGGGCCTGAGAGCATGAGAAAGATCCATGATTCTTTCACCAATGGCTCTCTGGATCCAACCCTATGAATCTTTATTTTTGCATCAGTTTCATTCTTTCATTAAAAATAACACATTGCCAATGTTACTTTTGCATCACTTATGTATAAAATGTATACAAACAATGCAAAATAGCATTTATTTTTTTTTACGAATAAATGGCATTAAAATAGTGTTAAAGAAACAAAAAAAGAATAATCAACAATAGGAAAAAAAAAGATTCTGAAGGTAACTGCAACATACAAAAATAAAGCATATATGTCCACATCTGCTCATTCCAAGCCATGGTTGGGATACTCCTGATGGGTAGAAGTGAGATTCCTCTTGTTTTCTTAAAAGCCATTCAATTCAGTGTTTGAAGTACATCTAGAAAAGCCACTTGCACTGAAAACTGATCTATTAAACACCTTCCTTTCAAACATCAATGACCACTGTGGATGACGCTATCCACTTTTTGGTTTACTTTGAGGGGGCTCACAATGGTGAGTTTTTACTACAACTGTCTTATTTTACAAGCATTAATGAACAATTAGCCAGCACTAGCACTCTTTCTATCAGTAATCCCATAGTAGGATCGCTAATCTTCGCCACTAGCGGCTAATGATGAAGGTCTCTTAAGCTTTACTTCTTATCTCAGCCAGTTCTTAATACTTGCATAAGTATGCTCTCTGAAAAGGGGGGCCCCCTACTGCTCTGTAACTTGAATACAAAAGGCTGGTGAAATTTTTGAAGGGTTTGCTGTTCAATAACACTTCTCTGCTTGTGTTTGCCTCTGTACTACAACAAACACAAGTGATCAGCAGAAGACTACGGAGGTCATTGGGAGGGCTCATCGTCTCCATACATGTTTTAATGTGTATAAGAATGTATTCATGCTCTTTTCTACCTATTCTGGTGCAGCCCAAACACAAGTGCTAAACTATGTGGACCAAGGAATAGGAGATGAGAGAAGAGGCCAAATACAAACACTATTTTATTTCAAGAAACAGGTTTGCCTGCTTGCATGGAATAAAAGAAACACTGGAAGACTGGTTGCTATTGAAAATTCATCAGGGTATCCTAAAATTTTAGGAGAAACAATTCACTTGACGTGTTGTACCCCATCTTTGATTTCTACCATTTGAATTATGCACAACTTTTCTGAATTCTCTTCAGCACTGTCACCAAAATTTCACCTAAGACAAATATTGAAGCAAATCTGGTAAAAACATCTGAACATTTTAAGGAAGCTAAAAGTAACCAGTATAATTTCTCAGTTTCTCACTAAAATGTAGTAGTAGTAGTACTTTTATTCACGGTCGTCCGACCAGCTTAATACAAACAGAAACAAAATCATAAAAACAAACCCATCACCTCTTACACAGAGTTCCTCACACTAAAATGAATTTCTCAGCTTCTTTCCTAAAATGAATTTCTCAGCTTCTTTCCTAAAATGAATTTCTCAATTTCTTTCCTAAAATGAATTTGGATGGAAGGCCAAAGGTATTTCAATAAGAAAGGTGATTTCCCCCCAGCAATGTTCCAGCATCACTAATATTTTTCACTGTATCTTTTATTTAGTTTTACTCACATCATGTTGCAGCTTTTTTGTAGTAAGTGTTTCAGGAAGAGGGGGTGATTTCTACACTTTAAGAAAACATTGGATTTCACTGGAATTAGCTCTTGCACCAGTATCAATACAAAGAATTCTACTAAGAGCAACCCAGCTACATCAGGATAAAACCACTAGATACTGGAATATAATTTCCAACAGTGTGCAGAAGAATTGAAGGAGGAATGTACAAGTTTATTTGAGGATGTGTTAGGATACCCAACAATGATCTATCAAGTTCAATAGATGTTCCACCTGGCAGTTCTCCTGCCTCAGAGCTCTTTGCAGGCATGGAACAGAACGTGGTATTTTTAATATGCAGTTATGTACCCCACTCTGTTCAGCCTTTACTTCCATTTCAGAATAGGATAAAAAAGATTGTTTGTGGCCAGTGATTCCCACTTGAGTTCAAGAAGCCTTACAAATATTTTACCATAGTCAACATTTACAGCTGATAGTTTGAGTCCAGCATCATGTTTCTGTGGGCAAAAGGATTTCAGGCCATGGTGCATGACTTTCTTGCCTCCCACCTCTCACTTCAGCCCATAATGCCCCCTGAAAGCAGCATTTGGGGCTGCAACAGAAGAAGGGCATGAAAATCATGTTCTGCAGGTGCATATCCTTCTGACCACTGAAATGTTTGTAATGTGAAACCCTCCCTCCCCCAATAAGGGAAGCATTCATTTTAAAACAAACACATGGAAATGAAAGGTCTCTTTGCTTCTTCCAAGGCAATCCATTGATCACTAAATCACAGGGCTATACTGAGACGGCTATTGCTCCAGGCACCCCCAGTGAAGACATGAGACAACAGTATTGGGTTGGCCTCGTTTATTTAAATAATTAATTATGCAGGTCTATGTCACATCATTATCTATGCTAACATATTTTAATGGGTAGGCTGTCCTAAGCAGGCTGACAATGGCTACCTTTGTTGGGCAGACCCATCTTGACTGCAAACTTGCCCCGTGTCTTTTGCTGGCTTCATTTATCATTGCCTGCACAGATTGGGCTAAGAGATGCCCACAGCCCCAGGAACTTCCCCTGAGGAGCTGCATGGCCACTAGCAGCTTCAGAAAGAAGATGCTCAGTACTGACAGCACTTCTTCCCAGCTTCATCCAGCTGCACCCCACTGCGCAGCCAATGGTGAGCGGTTCCAGACAGATCCTCCATCACTGCTGATGCCTTAGACTGCTTGCCAGTTACCTCTACTTATTGTGATCAGCTCACCCTGTCCATGCCATGCAAAGCAGCTAGCCCTTTGCATCACCTCTAACATCCTGTAGGCCCAGATGTAGATCTGCCAAATAGGCATTCCACTCTTCTGTAGAAAGATGCATGCCATATTCCCTATACTGGTGTGGCATATCCTCTCTAATGGATACATATGCACCTCCACCATCCAAAATTACCCAATGTGCCAAATAATTAATCTTGACCCTTGCATGCTTGATCCAAGCAGGCTTCAGGCTCCCCTCCTGTGACATATTCTATACATCTTCCTGTGTAGAAAATCAGACCAAACAATAATGGTCCCAGGTAACAAACTTTTAACCTGTTTTAGGTCTCTAAATAGTTTCTTTAGCGTCATTCTTTTTATCTGCACCAGATCATTTTTACCTAGATGCAGAACAAGAATATTAGGATTCCTGCCCTCTCTTAAGACCTGGTGGAGGGACGGCAGAAGCTGAGTCCATAATATTCACTGGATGCTGGCCATGGGATAGATCTCATTTAACAGTCTGCTGTTCTCTTGCTTGTTCAGAAGATGATGAAATGACCCACCAGCAGCACCCTGATCAGGCTTCTTGATATGCTCAGACCTGCAAATATATATATATATTTAGCTTTATCTTATATAAACTTTAAACTCCAGTGACTGCCACCTGTCAATTCACTGAATCACTTGCCCTGGCATTCCCAGCCTAGCAGTGTTTTGTTTTTTGCTTTTTTTTAGCAGGAATACACAGGAACACAGTTCTGGCTGGTTTGGTGTCAGGGGGTGTGGCCTAATATGCAAATAAATTCCTGCTGGGCTTTTTCTACAAAAAGCCCTGTGTGAAACAATGGTGACATCGGGGGGGGGGGGAGCAGAATATGCAAATGAGTTCCTGCTAGGCTTTTTCTACAAAAAAAGGCTCTGGAAGCACCCATTTGAAATGAGTGGGTCCCAATTCCCACGCAGCCCTTCAGCCATCTCTTTTGGGTGAGGCCATCAAAGGTGACCTGCCTCTATGTTGAAATAGGCAACCTGAGCCTTAGCCCTGAATTCTCTGCATTCTGTTAAAGGTCAAAACCATGACTCCTCTGTGGTTCCTAATACAACATGATTTAATTGCCCAATTGATCTATTGAACCTATGAATCACTAATTTTGCCTTGTCCAACCATGTGCAGATCCTAAACTTGCAGTACTGCTTCCCACTGACTGATGGCCACTGACTGATGGCCAAGAATTCCCCAATGCACAACACTGCATAAAAAGCAGTCAGTGATGCTGCACAAAAAAAGTTCAGCCTAAACCCTATTGCTACACACCCTATATTCCCATTCAAAAGCCTCATAAACTCAGTTCATATAACTCTCTCACCACTCCATATTTTCTTCAGGCAAACAGCTCTCCCTAATTGTATCTGTCTCTATGTCCAGGAATAAAAGGCATTTCTCAAGCCCTCAGCCATTTCTTCTGATGAAGGGACTCCCAATTCCAAAGCCAATTCCTTAAAAACAGTTATAAGTCAGGCACACTCATCAGAACTGCCTGGACTTGTAAATAAAAAACCATCCAAGAAATGAGTAACCTTATCAGATCATGCTTTTTCTCCAAGCATCCACTAAAGCATGGTACTAAAGTATTCACATACCAAGCAAGATATCGAGCGATCCACAGGCAATGCCTTATCAGAATAAAAGTAACACTCACACTGAAAACCTAATAAATCTAAATGTTCTAGGTGCACTTATAGAAGTCTAAAAGCTCTTTATATCATGCTTCTCCATTGTTGCACCGGACCCACAAGCCCTAACCATATCCATCACATCAACTGATACATACCATACAGAGCAAAGTTCATCTGGAATCCCATCATTAATTAACTCACCCTTTGGGTGAAACAGGTGATTTATAATCCTGTACTCCTCTTGAGCTTTCTCTGGAACTACATCTAATGGAAAAACCCTAAAATTTTGTAATGGAACTGCTAAAAAAGGCTGTAATTCCTGTCCTCCCTTTTCCCCTCAGGTTACATCTCTAACTACTTGTTCTAGACCTATAACTAATTTCAGATTTCTTGGTTGATAAATGACCTAGGGTCCAAGTAAGATATCCCAAAACCTTATTTAAATCTGTTGCTAAATAAACCATATCAATCCAATTGGTCTGAACACCAAAAAAGCATTTCAAGCCAAACTGGGCTGGATGCCTTTTGGAGGTCTACTCCCTGAACCACCTCTGAACCTTTTCTGGGCATCCATCCATCTTTTCAAAGTATTGCTTCTCTGAGGATGGAACTGAGAACATTGCTGAAACTGTGAAACTTATATATGTTTTGCAAAATTAAAAACTAAAGCAAACCATCAGTTCTGCTGTTTGTTCATCCAATGTTTCTAACAGAGAAAGGGTCTGGATCTAAGTCCTTGGATGGAGGTGGAGCGAGGAGAAGCAACACTGAGGTATCGAAAACTCTGGTGTCCCCTTCTACACCAAAATTCAGTTTTGCTTGGCAATACTGCTGAATGTGTGGCTTTTCAGAATCCTGATAAGATGAATGATAATTGCTGATACTCCTGACCAAGACAGAAAATAATACAGTGGGCATTTTCACACTGACCTTAATCGGCAGCGACGCCCCTCTTCACCGCGCAGGATCTGCGCGGATTTCGCACCAATTGCCGCGGAGCACCCGGAAGAGCCGCAAAGTCCCGCGGCTTTTGCGGCACAAATGGACACTGGGTTTTGGCGGTTTCCATTTGCGCCACAAAAGCCGCGGGACTTTGCGGCTCTTCCGGGTGCCCTGCGGCAATTGGTGCGAAATCCGCGCAGATCCTGCGCGGTGAAGAGGGGCGTCGCTGCCGATTAAGGTCAGTGTGAAAACGCCCAGTGTGTCATAAAATCTTCAGTACCTTTAAGCTGTGTCAAACCCAAAGCATATATCTAACTTTAATTTTATATTTCATACTGAGCCATATGAAATCTTATTTATTGGCATCAGAATGGTTCATGCTATATATTATGGCAATGTAAAAAATCCCATAGTGGGACCATTAGGCTTGGAGTTCCATTACACTGCTGATTTAATGATTAAAATATGGATATATTGTACCACACTGTGCACAGGACATGTTTTAAAGCTGAATATGATAATATTGGGAATCTAATTCTGATGCTGGGTGAGGCTTTGCAGAAACCTGAGATGATTTGAGAAAAACAAACAAACCCTGACATCCTGCATCAGGTACTAAACACTTTACTGATAAGAGTTGCAACAAAGTAAACAAACTGTAGACAGCAATTGTGTATCAAAATTAAGCAAATATGAAAGAAAAAAATCATGCCAAATTCCCACTTTACAGATATCTAATCTGCTAAATAGTCTTTCTTCCTTTCTTTTCTTGTCTAAATTGTATATTCATTATCCAAATTGCCTGCTCCCAAAGTGATAATATAGTGTGTTGTAACATGCCCTGACAGGACACAAATTGACTCTTTGTGCTGAAATTCTACACAGGCAATGTAAAGGAAATATCTCACTCTATTATCTGTTGTCTGTATGAGCCAACAGATTACATGGTTCAATGAGTAGTTGAATAACTTTTAGACAGTTTGCTCATATCTATTTACACATTTTCCAGGGAAAAAATACATTAGCACCAGAGAAAACGTCTCTCTCCCTTCCCCCTTGTGTGTTTGTGTCTCTATCTGCATAATATATTTCAAATGAATACATGAGAAAAATCAGATACTTTTGCTGTCCATCTAAGAATGTTAGAAAGGGTGACCAGATAAAAAAGAAAGTACTTTTAATGGTTGTATAAGGGAAAGTTTTGATGTATGCATGCCCCTTTGAGGTCATATGCAGCCAATTATCAGTTTGGTGGCCCTATGTAGCCTGGAGGAAGCAGCAGCTGCCACCGGTGTCAACCAGGAATGCTCAGTTCACCAGCTCACTATTTGTTCACTAGTTGTGAACAGCACACTTAAAACAGTTGACAAACCTACTATGTTCAAACAGCACACAACACAAACAGTTCAGTCATGCACGAAAGACAATGGCACATGTGCAGTCACATACTTTCTTGCATTTTGCCTATCTGCCTCAGCCATCTCCACATTGGTTGTCTGATACATTCTTTAAACACATGTCATAGTCACAGCAGCTAGTAAGATGAGTTGGTTAGATGATCAGACTAGGACCCCTTGCAGACCTTCCTTCTGGCCAAGTCCACTTTTTCAGGATCGAAAGTGTCATGACACCCAAGCTGCTTTTTAGACACAAGGTAAAGATCTATAGGTTAGACATCATTGAATGGTATAGCTTGGTCCCTTTTTGAGCAGGTAAGTCATTCTCCCCCAGATGTATAATTATCACATCAGTTGGGCCAGGGATGAAGACTTGTCAAGAGATGGTGTCCAAGGGGGAGAGTCAACACATCCCTCTGTTCCCCAGTCAGGTGATATGCAGCTGGTTGTCAAGTCCCCCCATCCAGAAGAAGAAGCATGTTGACCAGACCACTAGATGATGCTCTGTCCAATGATCCAAGTGAATTTAAGATGACCTGTACAGACTAAGATTGAATGTTTATCCAGAATGAGTGGGTGCAAAACTCAGAAAAAAAGAGAGAGGCCCAGGGCTGCAACGCATTTGTAAATAACACTAACTAACTGGAATCTGGACAGGCTGGAACCATCTGAGTGAATGAGAAATGTTCTGTCCAAGGCTGGCCTAATGGTGAGGTAGTTGGCCATGCAGTGAACTTGGCAGGGCAGCCATTAGGGAACAGACATAATAGAATTTTGCAGCCCTTACAATGCTTTTAGACCAACATAGCAGTATTTGGAGCTCACCTTCCCATAACCTAGTGCCATTAAAAGCAAGGGACTGGCCAGAATCGTTATGGCAATAAGGCTCACACAGTTGACCAGGCCAACATTAAGGCAGCATTAAAAGAGGCCAACATAAAAGAGGCAGCATTAAATTAATTTATCTCAGAGTCAGACTAACGATGCCATGACAATTGCTTGGAGTGGCCTGATTATTACACCAAAATGTAATCTGTTTGTTATGAAAATATTTGCTCCAAATGAGCTGTGTCAGAATAAACTTGCAGAGAATCACCAGGGAATTCAGCCAGTTGCCAAAACACCACCCCATTAAATTTGTCCAGAAATTGAAGTCAAGCACTCAGATCCTCCTTGATGCCCTGGGTGATTCTACTGTGGTGATGAGGGGCAGAGATGCTGGCTGTGGATCAAGAAAGGTGCACACAGAAAGCTCTCCCAGAAGCCACCACCCTGCAAACAAAATTGAGGTGACCCAAAAGCAGGGCTGGCACCAGCTCACAGCAGGAGTGGAAGGTGGGCGGTCCCTTCCTACTAGTACTGTCCCTGAGCCTCCAACTCAGCTCTGAGGGGTTGGAGGAGCTCCTCTGGTCCCTCAGCACCCAGAAAGAATGGCGCTTCCTGTCCTTGGTGCCCTCCAAACTTGGAGAGCGCCGAGGAGGGGAAGCGCCACATGTTTTTTCTGGGCACTGAGGGGTCGGAGGAGCTCTCCTGGCCCCTCAGTGCCCAGAAAGAATGGTGCTTCCCATACTCAGCACCCTCCAAACTTGGAGAGTGCTGGGGGGGAGCACTGAGTGCCCAGCGCAATAACATTTTCCCCGGGGTGGGTGGGCAGAACACCATGCACCAGGCCTGCCCAAAAGGGGCCTGCATCTCTTTGAGGATGTATTTTTTGCTATTGATGATCTGAAGCAATAAGGTTCTAAAGGTTGACAACTTATTGTTTGGAAGGCAGGACATGCCCAGATTGGAATCCAGTAGGATGCCTGGATAAGTAAACTGAGTATTTTCCCAAATAAAGGAAATCCTGAGTTTGGATGCCAGAATTTGGAATATGGAATTTGGAATATGGATAGGTGAGAAGTATGTTCAGCAGTCTCCACTGGACCAACTTGGAATATGGAAAGGTGAGAAGTACATTCAGCAGACTCCACTGGACCAACAAATAAGAAATTGTCCAAATAATACATGTCCAAATAATGCATGATGTGTGGACTACCAGAACAGCCCTTGATTACATATTCCAAAAAGCCTCCAACATTGTACAAGATATGGATTAATTCATGGGCATGGCCTTGTTCACATACCACACTGACCATCAAGCTTAAAGACCAGAAGGCAAAAATCTGTTGGGTGGATAGGCAGGAGGCAAAAGGCAGACTGGATGTCACACTTTGTCCAGTCTGCCTTTGTCCAGTTTGCCTTTTGCCTCCGGCCTGTCACACTTTGCCCTAAGGACATCTGGGCTACGTAATTTAACTAGGCAGACCACCTGATCACATACCTGACAGAACAAAACTCAGGTGGAATTTCATTTGTCTAGCATTGTGAATAATCCCATTTACTAAATGATCTCTGATTTGCCAGAATTATTTGTTTAACTACTTCTGGAAGCAAAAGCCAAAAACTGGAGCAGGGGGAGGTAGTAGCATCAAGCCAGCAACTGATGCAAAAAAATAATAATAAAAAAGATGAAAAAGGTGGATGTTTGCATGAAGCGTTTTTTACTCTCATCTACCCTCATCACTATTTAAGGACCAAATGTAGAAAGGGGAGAATATGCTGGATATTAGCCATTAAAGATTTTTATACAACATCCTCCACCCTGGGGCTGAGTTTCAGGAGAGTAAAAACTCTGGAATGGTAATGACCACTGGCCTCTGACAGTGACACAGAGTAGAGAGGATAGTATTTATCAGGACACAATG
This sequence comes from Heteronotia binoei, assembly GCF_032191835.1. NCBI lineage: Eukaryota > Metazoa > Chordata > Lepidosauria > Squamata > Gekkonidae > Heteronotia > Heteronotia binoei. Next base: position 694,099 of record NW_026800083.1, read on the forward strand.
GAACTGTAGCTCAAGCTTGTAGTGTCCCTTTTACATGCAATACATCAAGCTTGCAAAGCAACAGAACTTGGTAGATTGGTTTGCTTGCCTGCTTATTTGGGCAGCAAATTTAACTTGTTGAAGATGCTATTGTGACAGACTTTGGTGTACTCTGATTGAAATTTCAGCTACATAACCCCCCTTGAACTGTTTATCTTATGTACTTATTTAAATAACATTCGGACTGACAGTCTGTTTTTCCTGGTCTTTCTTGTTACATTTTAATGAATGCCTTATCAGCTGAAGCACCGATCCTACCAAACTTTGCATGTTTTTGATTTTGCACATAAACTGAAGGGCAGAATTCCAGACTGTGTCCATCATTCTTTTTTCCCCTTTTGAACAAGACTTCAAAATGGGTAAAAAAAATACAACCCAAACACAGGCTCACTTCTTGTATCTGTACAAATATGCAGAAAGAAGCTGGGAATGTCAAGTTTGAACATAGCCAAGTCTAATTGAAGCTTTAACCACTTTCACAACAAGAGGCAGTCGACACTAGCAAATCAGCTTCACTCAAGGGCAAGGAAGACTTTCAGGAATAGAAATGTGTGCAAATTATTCACTCTGAATAAATTATCCAATTAATTGAGGCCCCTTTTCTGTTCATGAATCATTCAAAAACAGCTCCTGACATCAACAAGGATAGTTCATTATTTGGACAATGTTTGCCAAGTAATTTGGATTAGGTTTTCATTTTATAGCTAGTTTGTTGCCTGCTTATTTTCTGTGGGGATTGCCTGCTACATTTGTCATAGATAGTACTTGCATAGATGTGTTGTTGGAGGTCAGTCCCTGTATGAATATTTGTCTAACTGAGCTATGTTTCATTTCCATCTCTTCTTGCATCAGTATGGAAACTGTAAACTGTCAACCACAATTTGCTGTGAACCGCCCTGAGCCTGGTCTTTGGGAAGGGCGATCAAAAATTTACATAAATAAATAAATGAGCATATTCAAAACAGACTTGGGTAGCATGGCTGAAACTAGTGAATTTAATGTTTTTACTAACAAAATATGTAACAGAGCCAGTGTTGAACACCAAGTCAGATCTCTGCATGTATATGTAGGATGGACATCAATATTATGTTTAGTGTCATTTAATATCATCCTTTGGTCAATCCAGCATTTTACAGATGTGACCAGTCCTGTTCTGAAGGTTCAAGTCTCCATAGTTCTTTTCTCAGATTATTTTAGTGGGCTTTCATGTCTGGCACACATACAGAAAGAGATTGGTTTTCTTCTTTTGCTGCTTTCTTGATATAACCTCCTTCATCCAATCAGTTCTCTGACATAATATTGTGCATATACTGTAGTTTAGTTCCCTGATGACTGGGTTGGATCCTGCAGATCCATTATGCTAATGGCAGCACTTTCCCCTGGTGCAAGAAGTCTTTCCCTTGTGTCAGCAGAAAGGCTCCTTGGGTCAGAAGAAATTGCTTCCATTAATGAGAGGCTATGGCAACCTTGCCCCTCACATGCATTTCTTCCTCCATTTTTTATTCCTTTCTGGGTGAACAGCCACTTCATCTATTTTCTTCTTTTCTGAAGATTTATGGCTGTCCCACCATGTCACAGCATTATATTTGGATGCTGGCTCAGCCCAGGAACTTGAGGGAAGAGACAAGATCACCCTCTTAAACATCTGAAAATGGCATGTAAAAGGCTTTTTAAAGTTAAAAAACAAAAACAAAATATATTATTCAACATAGAGGGGGAAAGATCAGGTGAAATCAGGAGTAAAATGTCTGAGGTAAATCAATAATGAACTCTGAAGCAATTTAGTAATTTCATGTTCAAGTTTCCCACAAGTGAGAGTTTAAAGTTTTTCACAAAGTCTTAGACTCTTAGAGATGAAAGATTTTTGTTTCAGTGTTTCACTGCTGCCACTTCCACATGGGTTAGTATTGTGCCATTCCCATGATGTTTATATAAGGAACTAAATTGAAAATCTGACACAGATGATTACAAACTGGCATGGGAAACTAATGCATTTCTGCTAATATATTCATTGTTTCTATCTGGTTTTTCTTGAGATTATACAGAATCCCACCGTCATTTGATCTGACCATTGATATGGATAAGACTGTAGTCAGACCATTTGGTCAACTGCTATGCCATATACTTTCCATTCTTTCCTCTGTTAGACCTGCATTCATGCTTCATACATATGCAATGATTCCACCATATTATTCATCAATACCAGAAAATTTGAAGGAAGAAGTTACAATTGGCTCCCCAGCACATGTCCTTCACACATCCACAGATATCTGTCTTGCCCCCCCCCCCCCAGGATGAAATAACGAGACAGACACCAAGTGATTGGAATAAAATTGGGCCACTTTATTAATTAACCTCACAAACAGCAAGGGTACCCCACCAGCGGCCTGGCCAGGGCTAGGGGTCACCGTGACCGCTCCCCTGCCATAACGGGCGAGAGATCCAGCCCCCAGACCAGAGCTGAGCACCTCAGCTCCCTCCAGGCAGGCCCAGCAGGGAGGCCCGCACCAGAGGGCCCAAACCCAGACACACGTCTTGCCAGAAAGCACTCTCTAGCCGAGTCTCCCAGCAGTCTGCAATCTCCACCCGGGTCTTCAAACCCCAGGGTTGATCATGCCAGACCCAAAATTCCCCAAAAGGGGGATGCTTCACAGTCCTCCCCTGGCCGCATAGTGCCCTAAACCCCAAAAACCTGCCACTAAAGTGACTGCCTATTTAACAGCACCTCCCAATAGCCAAATCCACAATCCACTGCAATGCTATGTAGGGTAGGCAAAAAACACAATCTGGGCAATGCCAATCAGCCAGGGTGCGAAAAAATTCCTACCCGGCTCCTCAAAGCAACCAGCAAATGCCTACATAACATACAGGGTGGGTGGGAGGGGCTGAAGCAGCGCCCGACGCAGACTGAGAAGAGCGCAGGTCTGGCTGTCAATCAGCCAGACCTCGCCCTCCAGCCTGCGCGCCTAAATGGGCGCCCTCTGTCTCTCCCCATCCAGGGAGGCAAACTCGTGCCTCTGCAGCCCAGCCGCTGTGCTGAGGGCTGCAGGCACATGATTGCCCCCCCCCCAAGGATGAAATAACGAGACAGACACCAAGTGATTGGAATAAAATTGGGCCACTTTATTAATTAACCTCACAAACAGCAAGGGTATCCCACCAGCAGCCTGGCCGGGGCTAGGGGTCACCGCGACCGCTCCCCTGCCGTAATGGGCGACAGACCCAGCCCCCCAGCCAGAGCTGAGCGCCTCAGCTCCCTCCGGGCAGGCCCAGCAGGGAGGCCTGCACCAGAGGGCCCAAACCCAGATGCACGTCTCGCCAGAAACCACCCTCTAGCCGAGTCTCCCGGCAGTCTGCAATCTCCACCCGGGTCTTCAAACCCCAGGGTTGATCATGCCAGACCCCAAATTCCCCAAAAGGGGGATGCTTCAAAGTCCTCCCCTGGCCGCATAGTGCCCTAAACCCCAAAAACCTGCCACTACTAAGGCCAAGTCTCTACTTAGGGCTTAGCGCCCACTGGGAGGCCCAAAGCCACCTGCAACCCTTGCTGCAAATCTCTCAGGAAAAGATGGGGTCCTTCTCTCTTTTCTGAGAGATGGACCCCATCCCCTCTGTAGAGGTCAAGACATCTCACCAGAATATCCGGATGGGGCAGATAGTGGCCCAACTCTTTCTCGAGCAGCTTTTAAAACTCCTTATTAGCCTTGTACCTGGCCCTTTCTACCGCTGCGGGGTCCAAAGCACAACGCCATACCAGGTGCGGCAGCATGGCAGACCACACTATGATGGTCCCCGGCCATCGCTCCCGAATGTGAAGAAAATCATCACGGGCCTGCCAAACTAAGGCCTTACCCTTCAGTAACCTCAGATCATTACCTCCCAGGTGAACTATTAAGACCTGAGGAGGAGGACCCACTCTATCACGAAACAGTAAAGGCAACAGGCCTGACCACTGAAGGCCACGGTGCCCCTGCCACTCAATAACAGCGTGCTGGCTGAGTCCCAGCTGAGAGCCCACCGCAGTTCTCCGTGCTTGCAGAGCGGCCCAAAATACGTGGCTATGGCCGCAGATGAGAACTCGGCTCCGGCTCTTCTGGCCAGGAACAACAGCATCTAAAAAGAAAAAACAGTTAAACACCAACCGAACAGAACATTCCCTGAAACCCAACTCATTCACGGCCTAAGCAAGGCCGCACATAGGCCTTATAGGCCAATGAACGCCAATGCCCCAACCTCTGAATAAAGGTGGAATGATACCCCATTGCAGCAGCAGTTGATGCTGCCCCGATTCTAAAGGAGTGGGTCCCAAACTGCACCCCTGACAGCCCCAACTCACCCAAGGCTTGAGACATCACAGCCCAAAACTGGTGCTTCGTCAAAGGGGCACCCCCAGAATGACTAACCAAAAACCCATTCTGACTACCCTGGACTGCCACATAAGCAGCCAAAGCTGACACGGGACACAAATCAAGCTCAGAGCAACTGCCCAACTCCAACACTGTACCCCGCTGCAACTGATCCGTCTTAGAACGACGGACAGTAATAAATGCCTTACCCCCAGACAACCGCAAATCCCTCAACTGCAGCACCCTACCAGAAACATCGTTCCTGGATTGGGCCACCAACTTACTCACCCTAAGCGCCCCAAAGAAAGCCACCAAGGATGTGGCATGAAACAAGCATGCCTCAAATAATGAGGAGCACACCCCATCCCACACCCTCTTCAAGCCACGCAGAATCAATGGCGACACCGGATTCTGTGTATCAAACCTAGGCCCAGCCTCCCTGGACCAACCCTCCAGCATCTTTCGAATACGAAAATCTGCTGTATCCTCCCTATAACCTAGCACCTTGCTGGCAAAAGCCAGCGCCGACAGGCGCCCCCTAATAGAACGCACCGCTAACCCCTTACCTCGCAGCAACACACAGTAATTGAGCAAATGCTCCACCGGGAGGGGCCAAACCCTGCGATACCCTACCTCTGCCCAAAAGTCCTCAAACTGCCGCACAGCCCGTTCATAAGACTTCCGAGTACTAGGCACAATGGCTAGACCTATCGCTCTGCACGCCTCGGCTCTCCAATCAGCCATAGCTCCTGGGGCATTGCAACTGGCTCTCTGTCAGCCTCCGGAGCCAGCTGACGAAACCTCTCCATCTGTTTACGAGATAGAGCATCAGCCACCCCGTTACTCACACCCAGAACATGCTTGGCTAAAAACAAAATGTTAAGCCGCAAACAGAGCAGAGTGAAGGCCCTCACCAACCGCATAACCCGCCCGGATTTGGATGTAAGGGAATTAATGACGTGGACAACCGCCATATTATCACACCAAAAATGCACTGTGTGATTGGTCATATCCTTCCCGCACAGCCAAACTGCGACTAAAATGGGAAAGAATTCAAGAAACGTAAAATCTCGGTTCACACCCATCAGCACCCAGGAGTCAGGCCAACTATCCGCACACCAATGTCCACGAAAGTAGACCCCAAAACCTAATGATCCTGCAGCATCAGACATGACCTGGAGCTCAGCTTCAAGCCTCAAATCGTCCCTACAAAAAGAGACTCCATTAAAGGACTCCAAAAATTCCCGCCAAACCTCCAAATCATCCCTCATGCTGCGTGTGACCCTAGTTCTATGCTGAGGCAAGCGTAATCCTGCCATAGGATCGCACAGCCTTCTAAGAAAAGCCCTACCAGGAGCAACCATCTTGCAAGCAAAGTTGAGGTGCCCAACCAGCTGCTGCAACTCCAACAACATAACTTTCCTCTTAAGAAGAAAGGTAGAAATCCTAGCCCTTAGCTCAACTATTTTCTGAAGGGGCACCCTCGACAACTGCGCAACAGTGTTGATCTCAATCCCCCAAAAGGTCGACCTCTGGGTTGGTCCCTCAGTCTTCTCAGGCACTAGCTGAACCCCCAGCTCCTCAGCCAGCTCAACGAAGCCAGACAGCAGCTGAGCACAATGCCCCAATCCTAAAGGACCCACAAAGAGGTAGTCATCCAGATAATGAATGACGTCCTACAAACCCACTTTCGCCCGCACAGCCCATTCTAAAAATGTGCTGAAACGTTCAAAAGCCGAACATGATACAGAGCAGCCCATTGGCAATGCTCTGTCCATGTAAAATTGCCCTTCAAAACGAAACCCCAATAGCTCAAAATCAGCAGGGTGATTTTCTCTTACTATCCTTACCTTGCCTGACATGAATCTTTACGCTCTAATATTCTTTAGTAAGCTTTGACTGTTCATTTTTTCTGACCCTTTAAATGCATCATTATGAGCTGTTTCTGAAAGGATAAAATAATTATTTTTATTTAGTTAGAGTATAATGAGCTCTTTGGCATCCCTTTTTCTGTTTCTCAGCAGGTCCAGCTATTTGTACCTCAGTTAACACTCTCTTGAATATAATCAAATATTGTAATAAATCTCCCACAATAAGGTGTAATTAAATGTAACAATTCTGTTCAATGGCTTAAACAATTATGTAAATCCAATTGCATGTAGGCAATGAGATGGCTTGTGCTGAATAATATCTAGGCGGCTTTCCACTTACCTGCCTGGTGCTGGGTCCCTCTTCCATTAATACTAGCATAAATTACCCATGGCTTGTGTTCCTCTCTGAAAGACACAATCAACCATAACATGATCACAGAGACCTGACATAACCTGATATGATAGCTAAAACACAATAGGGAAAACATTTATTTTTGTATCTGATACCTGACAACAACTTAGATCTAGTGAGGAGGCAATTTGATTTTTTTTGTGTCAGCTGGTGGTACAGGAGAGGATAAGGTTCCCACAGTGCTTACAAGTGGGCCAAACAGTCCAGTCCACTGACTAGGCAAATGAATCTGACTGTCTGCGGCAGTGATGCTCTGTATTCTTGGGCTTGGGGGGGTGCAAAGTGGGAGGGCTTCTAGCCCCACGTGTGAACCTCCTGATGGCACTTGGGTTTTTTTTTTGGCCACTGTGTGACACAGAGTGTTGGACTGGATGGGCCATTGGCCTGATCCAACATGGCTTCTCTTATGTTCTTATGTTTTTAATACTGAACCTGTCTACTTGCATTAGACTGGAACATCTTTTTCGTCTAATACAGATAACGTTGTTTTCTTGGGCCTCTATGACAGGCCAATGATGGTCTTTTTTTTAGTTTACACGCAATTTAAGGCCAAGCCAGGGACTGTTTTCTAAGCAACAGTTGTAAAAAATTTTTAGTTAACCTGAAGGATTCCATTAATGAAAGAACAAGAGAAGAAGAAGATATTGGATTTATAACCCACCCTTTGCTACCCAAGGGAGTCTCAGAGCAGCTTACAATCTCCTTTCCCTTCCCCTCCCCACAACAGATACCCTGTGAGGTAGGTGGGGCTGAGAGAGATCTCTCAGAACTGCTCAAGAGCAGAACAGCTTTTAGAGAACTTGTGGCTGACCCAAGGTCACATCAGCCATTCACATTCATCAGAGTCCTCGTTTGCACATGTACATATCCCACTTAATTATTATTTTTGTATATTTGAAATATTTATATACCCAGCTTTCTTCCCTGACTAATTCAGGCTTCAGGCAGGTAACAACAAAACAATCTCAAGAAATAACCTCAATAAGTACAAACAAAAACTCCCTATAAAACATAGCGAGGAGAAAAGCATAGGCCACCAATGATCCAGTGACAGTCTCATCCAAAATCTTTGCTACTAAGATGCCCCAACTGGCCTCAGTTTTAAAACCCTCTCAAGAGTCCTTGAACACTGTCTTACATAATTCCATTTTGTAGTTTTCCAGAACATCAGTAAGGTGGGTACTTCCACTGGGAAGCTTTTCTGCAGTAAGGGGACCATTACCAGAAAAACCTGCTACTGAGTGCATCTTAGGGAAGAGAGAGTGAGACCATGAACAGGAGCTAGAATGAAGACTAACTGCCATTGACTTGTGAATTCCTTTAATTTCTCAGCTCACCTACCTCACAGGGTGTCTTTTGTGGGGAGGGGGAGGGAAAGGAGATTTTAAGCTGCTCTGAGATTCCCTTGGGTAGAGAACAGTAGGGTATAGAATTTTCATAATTATTGTAATTAATATGAAAAAGAAATAAATTCACAATCTAAACAGCTTGTACTGAAAAACCCTGCATTTTGCTCAGGTCTATTTTATTATTGCAATCTCTGCCTCTGTTGGTTTCACTTTTACAAGACAGCCAGTGTTGTTCTAATAAAAACATATAGGAAGCACTGTGTTCTTTAGAGGGATAAGAAAGAAAGACTCTGGAATTTCTTGATAGAATTGCAAGTTGTAGGCACTAGAATTACATACATGTGTAAGTCTGTGAGGTATTCCAATACTGAAGGATAATGGGGTGGGAATTTGTCTTTCTCTCTCCTACCAATGCCTGTCTTGCATACCCACTGCTTTTCAAACTTTATCCTCCTTTTCAAGGAAATCTACCTTAAGGCCCTTCTACTGCTGCCTGCCTGAGATTCTTGACCAAACACTTATATCACCAATGCCCTTGCCTTGTCAGTCTGCCTCTTCCTTTGGTAGAGTTCTTCAAGCTAAATAGTAGCAGTGCTGTTTGTGTTAATGTTTGGATTATTTCTCCCATGGGCTTTAATATTTAACATGGGTGCTTTCATTGCAAAGAATAAAAGGAGGATTTCATCAGTCTGAACTTGGAGAGTTCATAGGTCCTACAGTAGTGCTACAGCACCTCTCAATTTTTATCAAGCTTGCATGGAAAACCATGACAGTACTGACTCAAGAGAGGGGAGAGTCTTCCATTGAATAAAAAAAATAGCAAAATAAAATTATGAATATAAAACTAAAATTATGACACAAAACCATATGAAACAATCCAAAATGCAAGTTTGTTTTGGAGTTAATAACAAAAACAAAGAAACAAACTCCCATACATAGGTCCCATACACTAGGGATGGGCAAGGACCGGGAAATACTGGTTCAGTTCACAAACTGGTTTGAATTAAAAACAGCCTCCCAGTAGGCTTCCCAACCCTCCCGCCCTGGCGGGGGACCCCAGGGTTTCCACCCTCTTCCCCCGCTCCCCAAAAAAACGGAAGCGGGGGGAGGGGGAAACGGCGCCGGGGAGCATGGCGAGCCACCCAATCCTGGGCGCCGTGCCACTGCCGCCCCCTCCCCACCCACCACAGCTGCTCCTCCGAGATGGGCCCAGGCTGTGCCCATCTCGGAGGAGCAGGCAAAACCAGAGAAGGGGAGGGTGAGGCAGGCCAGGAGCATGGCGAGCCGTGAATCCTGGCCCTTCTAGGACCCGGACTTGCGGCTCACCACGCGCCCAGCCCGCCTCCACCCCCCCTCCGCTTCCACCCCAGAGGCGGAGCGGGCAAGGCCGCCGCGCCACTGCTGCCTCTTCTCTGCTTGCCATGGCTGCTCCTCCGAGATGGGCTCAGGCTGAGCCACGGTGAGCGGAGAAGAGGCGGCAGCTGCGGGGCGGCTCGCCATGCGCCGTTTCCCCCCCCAGCTCCACCCCAGTGTCTCCTGGCTCCACCCCCAAAGTCCCCAGATATTTCTGTGGTTGGACTTGGCAACCCTACCCCCCGGGGGCCTAAAGGCTTGAAAATCACAGTGGATCTCCAGCTGACTCTTCTCTATATGCCCACCAAGTTTGGTGAAGATTGGACTTTGGGGGTCTGAGTTATAGACCCCCCCAAAAAAGTTGCCCTCAGACAGTGCTTTTCAATGAAATGTCATGCACTGGTTCAGGAGTATACAAAATGGACCCTGGGTGAGCTAGAGGCACTTCTTCAGCCAAAGGGTGATTAACACATGGAATTCACTACCACAAGAGGTGGTGGCAGCTACAAGCATAGATAATTTCAAGAGAGGGTTAGATAAACATATGGAGCAAAGGTGTATTGTTGGAACTCTGTCTGGGGCAGTGATGCTCTGTATTCTTGGTGTTTGGGGGGCACAGTGGAAGGGTTTCTAGTGTTCTGACTCCACTGATGAACTTCCTGATGGCACTTGGGGGGGGGGGGGTTGGCCACTGTGTGATACAGAATATTGGACTGGATGGGCCATTGGCTTGATCCTTCTTCCAGAGTCCCTCCTAGGGATGTCCTTCCATGTGCCCAACAAGTTACATGCAGATTGGATTAGGAAGGGGTCCAAGTTCAAGACCCCAAGGAAAGAACCCCCAGAGGCCCACCAGCACAAAGTGCGCCAACTATGGAGACCCACACGAGCGACGGGACTGCCCCATCACAACGCTGATTGTAGGAACTGCGGAAAAGTGGGCCACATCACGCGTACTTGCAGGGCCAAGACCAACCGCAGGTGCCAGTCCACGCACCACGACTCAACTGATCCTCACATGACTGCATCGACCAGCATCCAGGTAATGAATTTGTCCCTAGACACCCCTGATAAGGTCAAGGTGTCGGTCCAAATCGAGGGTGCTCCCTGCATAATGGAACTGGACTCGGGATCCTCCATCTCCATAATCTTGGAGGAATCCCTAAGAAAACTCTGTCCCCGTGGCCTGCCCCGGTTGCGGCCTGCTGATTTCATACTGCGAGACTTTCATAAAAATGGATTTTGGGATGGGCCACTGTGAGGGTAGAGTTCAATAACTTTAAAAGTGCACTGGACATACTCGTGGTCAAGCGCCAGCTCACCACATTACTGAGGCTGGCCTGGTTTAGACCTCTGGGCATACAAATAGTTGAGGTGCGGCAGATACAAACGCACAATTTTGAAAATGTGTGCCGGGAATTATCAGAGGTGTTTGATGGGACCCTGGGATGCTACAAGGGGCCTCCCATCACCTTACAGCTCGACCCCCATATGAGGCCAATAAAGCTGAAGCCCAGGCGAGTTCCGTTCGTTCTAAAACCAAAAATTGAAGCAAAGCTGGACCACCTCATGGCTCAGGGAGTGCTAGAGCCGGTATCCTATGCTGCATGGGAGACCCCCATAGTCACTCCAGTGAAACCAAATGGGGATGTGCGCATATGCACAGACTATAAATGCACAATAAATAAAGCGCTCCAGGACAACCCATACTCCATCTCAGTGGTCAGTCACGTCCTTGCATCCTTAGTCGGCTCTAAGGTTTTTGGGAAGCTGGACCTGGCCCAAGCATACCATCAGCTCCCAGTGGACGCCGAGACAGCTGAGGCTCAAACAATAGTGATGCACAGGGGAGTTTTCAGGGTGCGACGATTACAATTGGGGATAGTGTGGCTCTGGGAATCTTTCAGAGCAAAATGGACTCTCTCCTCAAAGGGATTCCCGGAGTACAACCCTTTTTCGATGACATTTTGATTGCTGCCCCGGACGCCGAGGGGTTCAGCTGCCATCTGTGAAAGGTACTCCGCTGCTTCCAGATGGCAGGACTTAAGGTGAAGCAGGAGAAGTGCTCTCTCGGGGTGCCAAGGGTGGAGTTCTTGGGGTTTGCAGTGGACACTGCGGGAATACACCCGACGGCTGACAAGACCAGGGCAATAGTCCACGCCCTGGCCCCCACATGCAAGGCGGAGTTACAAAGTTTCTTGGGGCTCTTGAACTTTTATCATTCCTTCTTGCCCCACAAAGCTTCCCTCGCAGAACCCGTACATAGGCTCCTCGATAAACATGCCCCATGGGTCTGGGGTAAAAAGCAGGCCGCTGCTTTTCAGGTTGTCAAGGACATCCTGGTTTCCAATGCTGGCTCCACCATTTTGATGACTCCCTTCCAGTGATTCTAGCCCACGATGCTTCCCCATACAGGGTGGGCGCCGTCCTGGGGCACCAACTTCCGGCGGGAAGGAAGTCCCCGTGGCCTATTACTCTCGGACCCTGACCCCCACAGAGCGAAACTATGCCCAAATAGACAAGGAGGCATTGGCAATCATGGCAGGCGTGTACAAATTCAACAACTACCTGTATGGCAGGCATTTCACGATTGCCACAGACCACAAGCCGCTGCTGGGCCTCCTCTCCCCAGACCGCCAGACACCGCAAATCCTATCACAGCACATCCTGAGGTGGAACCAGTTCCTCAACTTGTACGCATATAAGCTAGTCCACCACCCCAGCAAAGCAATGGGACACGCAGACGCCCTCAGCCGCCTTCCGCTGCCCTCGATGGACCCGACCCGGCCCCTGCCCACCACATGATGCTACTGGAGACTCTACTGGAGAGACCCCTCCACACCGCTGAGGTAGCTCGGGCCACAGGCAGAGACCACATCCTCACACACGTTTTGGACTGGGTGGGAAGGGGGTGGTTCACGGGCAAACTGGACACTGATTTCAGGGCATTTGCATCCCGCCGGGAAGAACTGTCCATACACAAGGGGTGCATTCTCTGGGGTAGCAGGGTGGTGGCTCCCCCCCCCCATTTTGGAAGCAAGTGCTCAAAGCCTTGCACAAGATGCACCCGGGGATAGTGCGTATGAAGGCCCTGGCACACAGCTATATATGGTGACCAGGGGTGGATGAAGAGATAGAGGGGTGGGTTAGAAGGAGCCAACCCTGCCAAGAGTCCCGGCCAGATCCGCCCAGCGCCCCCATCCACAGCTGGGAGTCCAATTGTGTGCTGTGGTCCTGGCTATACCTAGACTTCGCGGGGCCAAACCAGGGCCAAATATTCTTTATCCTGGTGGACGCCTACACGAAGTGGTTGGAGGTGATTCCTGTAGCTTCAACCTCCACCACGGCTGCGGTCAAAGCCTTACGGAGGGTCTTTTGCACCCATAGGATCCCCAAGACCATAGTCATGGACTTTTTCCTCACGGGACTTCCAGGAGTTCTGAATAGGTACCTCATCCAGCACATACGGTCCGCTCCCTCCCATCCAGCCACCAACAGCCAAGCAAAGCACATGGTGTGCACCACAAAGGAGACCCTGGGTCACATAGTACAGGGAGATTGGGACCACTGCCTGGCAGCCTTCCTATTTGGGAACAGAATCACTCCCAATCCAGTCACCGGTTTAAGTCCTGCAGAGCTGCTCATGGGGAGGAAGTTGACCACTAGGCTAGATAGGTTGCATCCAGACTGGGCCCCAGACCTCTGCAGCTCCCCTGAGACAAGAGAAGCTGTAGGGGGTTCTTTCCAGGGGATCCGGTCTATGCGAAGAACTTTGCAAGCAAGCTGGAGTGGTTACCTGCCTGGGTGCTGCAGGTCACCGGGTCCCGCTCTTACGAGGTCTTGTCAGAGGGGGGCCAGATCCTTAGGAGGCACATAGATCAGCTGCACCGCTGTACCTTGCCAGAAGAACAGGTAGAGACCGGGTGAGCGTGGAGTGGGGTAAAAGCGGTAATGCCACCAGAAGCCACACAGCCAATGCCAGCCTTGCCAGCTCTGCGGGTGGAGGAGCCCAGCAGTAGCTGGAGTGATCCCTCCCCAGAGCGACTGCAGGCACCGGTCAGCACTCTTCTGGCTTCGCCCCACAAGGAGGAACCAGCAGCCCCTGCAGCCACAGCAGTCGCTCCAGTTCCCCAGATAAAACCTAGGAGGTCAAGCAGGGAACGAAGGGCACCGGCTTACTTGAAAGACTATGTTTCTTGAACTAGGGGGAGAGGAGTGTTGTGTCTTGCAATTCGGTCCCTAAATTCACAACACAGCACGCGCGCATGCGTGCAGAGGTGACCAATGGGAGACTGTGGGTTGCTGCACGTAAGGATAAAAATACACTCCGCCTATGAAGATCTGTGGCGGGAAGTTTAACTGGCCAGGATTGGACCTGGCCAGGTAAGAGGGTTGTTCTGGGAGATGTATATAATCGGGGACCCGGTCCTGCCATGCTCTCTATGTGATGTACTCACCAATAAAGCATGTTGCCTTTTGCAAGTCTAGTAACTCAGTACATTACAGAGGGGGTGAAAGGCAGGCTTCTAATGGCTGCCTTCCTGCTTGCCTGTCTATCTTCCTGTCTTTTCTCTGTCTCCCTGTCTTCCTTCCTTTCCCTTTATTTTATTCCTTTCTCCCAAACTTTAACATAACTCTCACTTCATTCTTTCCTCTCATTCTTCCTCTGTCTTTGTCTTTCATGCTTTCTTCCTTCTCCTTTTTATTTCTCTCACAGGCTTCATTTTGGGCAGAACCCCTAAATTTTCTTGCACTTTCTTTCCTAAATCCCCACCCCCCCCAAATACCTGTTTTTGGGCTCCATTGTTCAAACCACCAGTGAGAATTTTGCTGAACTCACATCTTAGACAAACGTTCTCATATTTTCCCCCAGAAAAAATGGGGAAATAACCAAAACATATAAAGCAGACAGACGGAAATCGTAATCATGTCACTGTGGCCACATAGGAGAAAGTAATTTTAAAAGTATGATGGGAGGTGGTAGGTATGCTGGTAAGGTGACAATTGTAATTCAAGAAGCATGTTAAAGTAGCAGGTGCTGAGCTGATATAATTTAGTACACTTACCAGAGATGTCAGAGGTGTGTGGCATATGGAAAGAGTAATATAAATGAGTTGTGCTAATGAGTTCTGGCACCTCTTCTTCTACAAAATGACCCCTGCTCTCCAGGCCTGTAGTCAGAAAATTTTAGTTGGGGGGGGGGGGGCAAGGAATAAAAATTTAGGTGGGAAGGCTACAGGGTGGGTGAGCGAGAAAGGTGGAGGGCAACTGAGAAAGGTGGTGGGTGGAAAAGAAAGGTGGTGGGTGGCCAAAGAAGGTGGTGGGTGGATGAGGAAGGTGGTGGGTGGCCAAGGAAGCAGTGGATGGGTGAGAAAGGTAGGTGAGGAAGGCAGCCAGCTACTGAGAAAGGCAATGGGTGGGCAACGAAGACGGCGGACAGGAGAGAAAGGCAAAAGAAAAAGGCAGTGGGTGGGCAAGGAAGGCAGCAGATGACTAAGGAAGGAGGGCTGGGTGAGAAAGGCAGGCGAGGAAGGCAGGGAGGTGATCAAGAAAGGCGGCTGGCCTTCCCCCCTTCCAAACCTTGCAACTGAGAAACACCAGACGCTTGCTCCAGGGCCCGCAGCCTTTGCAAGATAGCTGCGTTTGCCTCATCCTCCCCCTCCTCATCAGAAGTTGAAGGCAGCAGAGGACGCTTTTGTAGGGGCTTAGGGGCTTTACACGCCGGCTGTTTGCCCTTGAATTTCCTTGTCCCTTTTCGCCCAAACATCCTCCTGAAATAAGGACAGATGAAACCCACAACACAACCCAGAAAATAGATCCTGCAGACTGCTTGCAATTAACCCTCCTTCAAAAACCAGCCCTAAGATGGCTGCCAATTCAAAAAATTCAGCCCCTAAAATGGCCGCCAAAAATCAGTCCCTAAAATGGCAGCCGCCCTGAAAGAGATGAAAAGACGATGGCTGCCAAGCCAGATGAGGGAGGGGAACGTACAAATGAGGCAGCCACCGATTGACCCCCCCAAAAAAAAACTCCCCCCAAAAGCCACCCAGCAGAAAGCTCAGCCTAGCTGAATCACCAGGAAAAGACGGGGGGGGGGGTTGGGGAAAGCCACATGAGCTGCCCTAAACAAAAATAATTTTAAACCAGACGCTTGTCCTGTGAAGCCCACTCAGACTGGTCACCACTGCCCTTTCACAAGCTCCACAACCAGCCCGCAATCGACCCATTCGACAGAGCCTGAATGGGGCCCGAACAGAAGCAAGAGTGCTCCCACGGCCCTAATTAGGCCTCAAAACAAGGCCTAATCCCTCCTGGCTGGCTCAGAGCACTTCCAAGCGCTCCCACTGAGCCAAGCTTCACAGAGGGACTGAACAGTGGGGATGGAGGCCTGGCCGTTACAACGCCCAAGCCCCGCTCCCTTCAAAGCACGCCTAAACAGGCCCGCTGCATCCTCTCTTCCCTCCAGGGCGGCAAACAGATTCCTGACAACCAAGCCGCGATGCAGCCAGCTGCTGGAAATTCCTTGCAGCAGAGTAATAAATGGGGGGGGGGGAATAATTGCAGCATGGAAACCCCAGGCCCCTGATGGACTAATATTGATGAGAAATCTCATATGGCTGTGTGTATCATAGCCAAGAGATCCAGTGATCCTACCAGCAACACTTTCTCATGAATGCAAAGACAGCCAGAACTTCCAAACACCTGATGCAAACAAAGACAATGTGCACAGCTCCATCACTTATACACAGACCTGCTCATTGCAAACAGTGGAGATCTATTTCTCTTTTAGCAAGCAGCATTGCCTGTCAAGCTTGGGAAGGTTCATACTGGCATTTCCAAGGCTGCAGAAGACCACCCCAACAACATTTTGTGTGAAAATTTCAGGGGGGGGGATTTCTTCACTGAGTGCTTCCAAATTGCGGCAAAAAGCTTGGATAGATCTGTTCTGGGCGCATGATTCCTGAGCCTTGGCTCATGAATATCAAACCAGGCAAAGTTTGGCCTGGACTTCTAAGTCTGAACCGGTTCATGCCCATCACTATTATACATGATTTTTGTACAATCTGAAGTAGCACAATCCATTCAGGACTTTCCCACCTCATTTGATATTGGATTGAATCTAAGTTATTTGCTTATGATTTTACTTGTTAAAGCAAAAAAATATACTATCACAGCCACACTACACTATACAAAATTCACAGCCCTTAAAATTTAGGGGCCTGTTCAGACACAGTTTAATCAGTTGTCACTGCTGTTTACTACTGGATTAAAAATGGCTGATCAGACAGCAACATCTGCCTCTCAGTAGTCAATCATTGTTGCCCAATCCTTCTCCAAACCATATTATTTTGTTACTTGCTCCTTTGCGGTGTTTTTTTAGTTGTCCGGTTTCACCTCATAGTTTTCTCCATCTGGATAGTTCTGCTGCGATATTAACCAACTTCCGGATGCCTGAAGGCTGTCCCAGAGCAAAAGGAGCCACAGACATCCGGTTTATGGTTGCCAGTTTTTTTTACTACTTAGCAATATGCGCATAACCACATGATGGGGGAAACAAAACAAAAAAAAGAACTGCATGATGCCATTGTGTGGACGGCAGAAGACGGTTTCACCACGGAGTGATTCAAATTGCAGTATGGCAGTCTGATCGATAATATACAGAACAAAGATATTTGGAAAAGAACCGGGTCAGTTTAACACGGACTCAACACGCTTTGTGAACAGGGCCATTGTGTCCTATTTAATTTCAGTAGGGTGTTTTTCATTTTTTGTGTGTGTGGGTGTGATTTGATGGTGGAATTATGCAGTGATCTCATGATCTAAGATCTGCCAAACTTAACTGATCTGATTTTCATGCAAATGAAGTTTTATATTCTTTTTCTAAGTAGATGCCTTTATGGTAACCCCTTTTAAATGCAGTAATTATAGCAACTAGATAGATGCTAAATGCAGTTTTCCCAAGTCATTACAGCAGCTTCTTGAAATATTGCTCTAGTTTGTACAAGAAGGGCCATTGGTAGCATAGGGAAGAAACCATGAAGCCTAATCCTACAGTGAGCAGTTTGACAGTTACCAACTTGGCTTTGCTAAAACAACTGATAACCACCATTGCTCCAACTCACCAAAACTGCACTGAAAAACTGCTTGTCTGTTGCTCACCTTTCAAAAACTGGGGGAAAGCATTTGGCAACAACAAAAAAGTAAAATGGCATGTGCATCCAGATCCTAAACACCTTGCTTGCAAGTAAGCCTCATTTTTTCCAGTGGGGCATCGTCCCAAGCAAGCAGTTTTAGGCAGGGAAGACAGTGAGCAGTCCACAGCCTTGCCATAAAAAGGTTTTGCCACCCCTTTGAAGTGATTTGTAAATTATCATTTGGATTCCTCTGAGGATTTTTCTTTGTAGTTCTTATGAAAAAAACAAAAGGTACTGGTTGGTCCCCTATGCTGTGCACTACATCCCTACACTCAAAGGTCTCTTGCCCTAATCCCAAACTATTCATCCCAACACTTTGGCTGCCATCAATAGATCGACGATGGTTTTTAATGCCTTCCTTGAACTTGCCTTGTCTTCTATCAGCCAGCCAGAAGTGTTTTTTTTATCAGTAACAAAATTCAAAGAGCCTGCCCTGCAGCAATCCCATCGTGCACTTCTTTGTCAGAATCCTAATGATGATTTATATATACATAAGAGACAATCTCCAGCTGGAAAGACTGAAAAGCTTCCGGGTGTCTATACTGTTCCCTGACCCCAGACCTATTTTTACATTTTGATCTTGGGGAGGGTGCTGCCCAACTTTCAGAATCCTCCAGTTATCCCTGCAGTAACAAAGCACTCTCTTAACCGGCAGTAGCAAGGTTTTAAAACAGGGCACTCAGGATCAAAGTGCCTAACAAACTAGAGCATTAGCCACTGTGTCAGCCCTAGAGAGAGTCACATTAAACTGAACCATGAATACAGCTATGTTAGTCTAGTTTAAAACAAAACAACAATTAAAAATTCTAGTTCATTGGAATGTATGCCAGTTGTAGCCTAGCTGCATACTAGAACACAGGATTTGGCTTACAATGATAATAGAGTCGCCAGTCAGAAACTAGAACTGCAGAACCAATAAATATGGGGTGCTTCCCCCATACGCATCCCTTTGAACTGTTCTACAGAAACTGGATCCAAAGCATTTATCCTTTTGACTTAGGGCCAGTTGTTACTCTTTTTTCTCCCCTACATGATAGCAGTTCTTTCTCCATACAACCATCCTCGGGCTCTCAGCTGCATGGTTTCATGATTCAATCTCTCCAGATATTAGAAATGTTTTCATATCAGGTTATTTTGTGATGGCTGCAGCAACTGAGCAAAGCATAGCTAGAATATCAGAAGTTGCTGCCAACTGTTATCTGTTTAGAAGTATCCATGTTTATGTTCCTCTATGGGCTAGTGCATAAATAATGCAATCCATCCATTAAGAATGGGTAAGGAGGGTTCAAGGATGGACCATCAGACTGCACACTCATAATCTATCATCATATTCCTCCTCCTTCTCCCCCTGCCCCTGCTAATTTCCTTGCCTTATCTCTAACAGCCTTGTGTGTCTGTTTAAAGCTTATGTCGAAACTGGTCCCAATTATCTGAAACCTAACAGGGGTTTCAGTTAACTAAGACTGAGAAATTGAGGGCGTTTTCGCACTGACCTTAATCGGCAGCGACGTCCCTCTTCACCGCACAGGATCTGCGCGGATTTCACACCAATTGCTGTGGAGCACCCGCGGCTTTTGTGGCGCAAATGGAAACTGGTTTTTGGCGGTTTCCATTTGCGCCGCAAAAGCCGCGGGACTTTGTGCCTCTTCCGGGTACTCCACAGCAATTGGTGCGAAATCCGCGCAGATCCTGCGCGGTGAAGAGGGACGTCGCTGCCGATTAAGGTCAGTGCGAAAATGCCCTGAGTTTCTTCAAGCCCTGATTTCAGATTTTGGTTAACAGCAAACCCTGGTTACCAATACCCATATTAGAGTAGTGCAGATGTGAGAGTTCACAATTTTTAAGGACAGCAAAGAAAGGATAAGGTGTATTCTCACAGAAGAAAGATGAAATTCAAGAAAAGAAACATACAGTCATGTATCCTACTCATGTTCAAAGCTGGAGTCCAGTAGCACCTTTAAGACCAACAAAGTTTTATAGAGAATGTAAGCTTTTAGCACACTTCATCAGACAATAGTATGGGATGGAATTAGCAGTCCTACATATATAGAGAGTGGGCAGTGAATTAGTATGCAAAATAGTGAAAATGTTTTTAGCAGGATGACAGGTAATCGGTTTGAGTCTGGTAATCGGTTTGAGTCGACTGAGCAGAAAAAAATAGCAAAGGCAACAAACATCAGGATTGGAGATTGATGTCATGTCATTAGGTCTCTTAACTGTAAAGAGTAATAAATTAGTCTGTTGTAATGTTCCATTGGTCTCCTCTAAAGCATGGGTTAAAATAACATTTTTCTGGGTTAACCATACTTGAGAGGTATACATCCACTGTATTCTAATGTATTTTTGTATTAGTGTTCGATCAAAGCAGACCGCAACTTCATTTTGCAGGAAAATGTTATTTACTCCTTTTAATCTTCTTAAAACTTTGTTGGTCTTAAAGGTGCTACTAGACTCCAACTTTGTTCTTTTGCTTCAGACCAACATGGCTGCCCACCTGGATCTATCTACTCATGCTCAGTTAATCATGGTTGTGGTTATAATGTCTATGTGATTGCAGGACTACATGACTGTGGGCACAAGAACTGTTTATGAGTGACTATGGCCAGGGGTATGAACCTTCAAATCAGCCTTACTAGTACATCTGCATGTACATTTTGCATGGAGTGTATGAAGAAGGAACCAATCTAATGTCCTGAAAGAGGGAGTCCCAAAAGACTAGGCAGAGCAACAGTTCAACAAGGGGTTGTGCCTGTGACATCCACCTTTGAAAACTGCAACTTCTTCTCATTGTCCATCTCTGTTCACCTTCATACTATATCACCTAGGAGCCAGAAGAGATAACATGCCTTCCTTCCTGATTCTCTAGAGCAGCACAAGTTCTTGAAAGGTTGTGTTTAAAGATTCCTAAGGAACAAGGAAGAAAGGAATATTAGGTACTGTGAGTCCCGGATGTGCAAGGGGTGGTGGTGAAGAAGAGGTCTTGAGCCATTGACTGCAACTCTCCAAAATTTACCACCAAAAGTCATCTCATTGCCTCACATCATCTCATTGCAGAAACAACCATGACTTACTGGGTGTCAATGACACAGCATTGCTTTGCACCCATCAGTTCTATCCATACTAAAAGGGAGTATGGGGAGCAAGACCTCTCCAGAAAAGATTGTAAAATTACAAGAGATGAGTTATTTAGTACTGAAAGCTGCACTGGAAATGGTACCCTTTATTCAAATATATCTCCACAAATATAAGGGAAAGTAATTTACTTCTTAAAAAAAAAACTGCACAAAAGCCAGCAATGCTGCAAAACAAGAGTTTTGCAATACTTGCTGCCATCCTTTACTTAGAAAAAATAAGAGACGGGGGATGAGAGAGGTGATAAATCTGGATTAGGGAAAACATAGGAAGGATAAGGTTCTGTCAATGAACTGACACTTCATTTTCCCTCCATTGTTGGCAAGCTGAAAAGTAGCATACTAGCAACTGGGATGATCACATGAAGGCGGGAAAACACAACGGTTAGGCTTCAAACAGGACAAAGTCTATTCTTACAATGCCTTTCCCTAAATCCAGATATTAGAGAGGACGGGAAAAAAGCAATGAGAAAAAAGCAGCTCACTCTTGGATAGCTTACTGCGGATACCGCAAAAGATTATGCTAATCTCAGCTTCATTGTCCGATGCAAAATGTTTTCATACCAGGTCTTTTATCTGTGGAAGAAGGGATGCACAACCTCTCAACTCTGTGACAGTGAGCACTTTCTGTGTGGTTTCTGAGTAATTAACACCAGCCCTGGACCTTTTCATTTATGCTACTCAAGCTTATGGCCTTTTAAAGATACCCACAGGGGAGCGTCCCACACCCTTTGCAAGTGGCCTAAGTCATAGTCCCAGCTTATCCCTCGATATAGAGAACATCTGCCGATTGCCAAAAGGCATCAAAAAAAGGTTTGTTAAATTATACCCTTGCAGAGAATTTAACTGGTCAGCACCTCATAGACCTCAGACTTCCAAGAAATTCATTTCGAAACTAGAGAAACATACCAGTAAACTAAAAGACATAATAATTTTGAAATTGCTCTTCTGCTTTAAAATGCTGATATGTTGTCTACCAATTTGTCCAAATTATACAGGCACATACAATCAGATTAAGGAACTGTCAACCCAATTCTCAAATCATTCTATCAGTTCAGGTTCCCATTTGCATTAGCATATGCAAGATCACTGCTTTTTAAAAATTCTTTGTAATTTTCCTTCATGTTTTGCACAAATAAAAATCTAACTCACTTAGTTAACAAATATCAAGTTGCTAAGATTTGTTCCTGCATTTCCACTATTTTAGTATTGGTATCAGGGAATATACTTAAACAAGACAAACTTGTTTTTGGAATAACTATGAGGGCTCATACTTTTGATTAACAAAAGGCATCTGAATATAATTGTAAATCTGTGATTGAGACACAATGCTGAAATTTTGGCTCATTGTCTTATTCCTGATAATCTTTTAATGCCCAATTAATCGATGCTGTGCCACCATGACTTAATATGGGACCAGTCACTCCAAGATATGCTGCACCATTATTACCATATTGAATTTATGTTGCTCCCCATCTCCCTACAATTCTGCAGGGCTTGCAAGACTGAACTATTCTGCCTTGTGTTCAACAAATAATATGGGAGACAGCTGTCAAGTCACCACAGAACCAACAAGTCTGACCAACAAGCCTAGCCAACATTACTACTTTAATACTAATAATATTAGCACCATACCTGTTGAGATCTCTGGATAATATTGGCGATGTTGTTGCTCACTGATTATGTAATTTTAACTGATTATTTATTGTACAGAAATCTTGTTGGTTGTTTGATGTTTGATGGTCTTATAGTTTTAATGGCTGTTAGCCACCTTGAGCCCACTTGCAGGGAGGGCGGGATACAAATACAATAAATGAAATGATATGGTGTTTTCTGTAGACAGCACCTGGCCCATGTTGCAAACCAACTCATACAACCTTTTTAAGACTCCTGAATATGGCTGCTTGTTGCTCAGAGCCAAACCAGGAAATTAAAAAGGCAAAAGAACAAGCTAAGTGGTCCCTAGCTGCTGAGTCCCTTCAGGGGATGCTTGGTTTGGATAATGTAGCAACAGCAAGATAAATTTCCCAGTATGCTAAAGGGCTTGCTGTGGCTTGTTCCACGATAAAAAGAAAGGCAATCCCTCAAAACAGCCTACAAAAAAGCGTAGTGGCACAAAACCTGCACTTTTCTGTAGGTTGTTCTTTCCAAAGCATTTGTGCTTTCTATTCTCATAGGGCTCAAGGCAGGATCATAACTAGGTGGGGGCTGTTGGGGCAATGTCCCTCCCAAATCTGCAAGACACACCTTCCTTGGTCCCCCAACCCCCCCTTCCCTCTTGTTTATGCTTCATTTATTAAATTAGCATCCCCCATACCCCCTCCAGAAAAAAAATCCTAGAATATTGGCCTGGCCATAAAAAGGGATAATCTGATGTCACTAACACACTAAAGTAGAGGGATTGGCAAATCCAGAGCACCTAGGGCTGCTAAGCCCCCAGGGCCAGGTGGGGGTTCTCCCGCCCTGGAGGTTCCCACATTGGGCCGGCGAGGGGAACTTCCCCCTACATCACCAGCATGATGACATCACCCACAAATGACATCATCATGTCTGCGATGTCGTGTGCTGGCCGCTCTAGGCATTTCTGGGGAAACTCTATGGTTCCCCCAGATGCTCTAGCAATTTGGGAGGGAAAACTCCATGGGGGACTTGGCAACCCTAAGAGAGCCTCTACATTTCTTTCTTGTTGTAAGTAGGGTGCATTTCAGGTTAGAAGTGTTTAACAGTCAGATTTACTGTGGTCAAATGTGAAGATCGCATGTGAGATGATTACCTGCTCTGATCTATCAGAAACAAACAAATTAAATCCCTCACTAAGTGGTTTACAACACACACACCCATTGCACAAGTGAAAAATGCTGCTGATTCAAGAATATTGTTGCTATTAACTAAGGTTACTTAGATGAACAATGAAGGTTAGTATTTAATTTTGACTGGCTTAACTATCTATGGCTGCATCCACATAGTGAACCACCATTTTCCCTATTGTTCTTGTTTTTCCTTTTGTACTTTTGGAGGGTTTTTAAAAGTGGCAAATCTTATTATGCTAACATGAGTTAACATTCTAGTGATGGATTGCCACAATTGCTAAAGTTCAAGCCTTTATTAAAAAAATTCTAGCCCCTTCCATTGCGGAGTTATAAGGGGGAACATGCTACTTATACCTTTCCTATATAACTCTGCAAGAGAAAGACTTATCTTTTCTTAATGAAAGCTTCAGTGATCATGGGAATATATTATTAGAATGCTAAATCACAGTGCAATTACCATTTTTAAAAAAGACCCCTAAAAGCCTTCCAGTAGTATGGGAAGGAAAACTGAGGCTATGCAGGCAGGAAAGCCTATTGCATTGTGCTGCACTGTTAGGAAGGAAACCACACGCCAGCTGATGAACAGTCAAAGTAATAATTCAAAACAGCTTCTGGTTTGTGAACTTTCTATGAATTGAACAGCTGGCCATTCAGTAAGACTGGAAACAGAAATTGTATGATGCTCTGAATATTTTATAGAAAGATCCAATCAATGAATGGCTTTGACTCATTATGGCCAAATTCTGAAGCAAGCAATAACATATCTGAGCTTTTGATATCTTGAATTCTGGTGAAACTCACTCAAATTATCATGGGCAAGTTTACACTTTCCCTTTTCTATGCATTAAGATCCTGATTTGAGCCACTTCAAATCAAGAGGATCAACTTGGCTTGCTTACACATGAAGGCTTTCTCATGTTTCAGCCCCACTGCTGATGCATACTTTTTCACATTTCCATATGACGTTTGTTTGTGCACAGACGGTTAACAGACCTTTCTTTTAAAAAAAACACCCCAAAAACCCTGCATTAATCCTGTAAAAAATTGTATGTCCTAGACAGGATGCTCTTGGTATGAGTGATTTCTTATGTCTGAAGAAAAAATAGCAAAACTGCACAAATTCAGTGAAGAGCTCCTCAGTTATTCTTTACATTTGTTGATGACTGCAAGGGGGCAATCTCAGGCAATGATTAGCATAACAGAAGAGAATCACCTGTCTTTTAGACAGAGAGAAGAGGATAATCAAAGTCTCTACAAATATGAGGAATTTTTAAAAGAGGTTGTTAGGTATTACATTATTCCTATCCAGCATTACTCATGCTCTTTAAAAAAGAGATAGAGAATCACCCACAGCTCAGCCTGCCATTTAGGGAGTGGGAAGGGAATCATTGTAGGTGGTTGCAAATATGTTGGGGGGGATTTTTTAAGATATTGTGTCGTTTCTATGCAGAACTACATTACCCATGCCCTTCAAAATAAATTTTAAAAACCAAAAGGGTAGAGAATACAGAGTGTCACTATGATGGACGGCACTTTTTAAAAGCTTAGAAGTACTGTACAAACAGGTAAAGGACTATGAAGGGTTATGTCTTCAGAGAACCTTTAGTGACAGGCTGTTCCAAGAGATCTGATTGGTCAACATCAGCTGAGCAGAGAAAGTCTTCTGAACTGGATGCTGAGAAGGATTCAGTCTGATTTCTGCCCTAGCTGAGAAGAGTCCAGTACTGACAGTTTTGGAATTCAACTATGACTGGCAGCAGTTTAACATAGACAGGAGAATTGGAGAAAGTTGGCAAGGATGAGTTAGATGGAGACTCCTATTCAGGCCAAGAAAAGGGGATAGATTTTTTAGATTGTGAAGAAAATTCCCTATCAAAACAGGGAGTTAGCTCTGAAGAGAGCTGAGACTGATGGTCTGGTGTGGTTAGAAACTGTCTTTGGAGATCTTAAGAGTCAGTTAAAAACTTAAGACTAGTACTGGTGTTTCAAGAGAAGGGGTTTGGGTACTGGAAAGAGTATTTCAGCCTTCTGGAAACCAAAAGAGTCAGAGAACACTCTAAACTGAAATATTTAGGGGAAAACACTGGAACAAAAGCCTCTCAAGATAAAGATTTTAAGTCACAGTGAAAAGCTTCAGAAACTCTCATTAGCTTGGAACAGAAATTTCAACCCCTGATTTTCCTGACCTTTCCCCTCTATGTTGAATAAAATATTTGGTTAATTTGTACTTCAAAATGTCACAAGTGTCATTTGCAGTGGTTTAAGTTAAAGGGTGAGCCTTCAGGTTTTTTGGCTGAGCCAGCAGTAAAATATCTTAGTGACACAGAGTTGGGACAGCCAAAGTTCTTCAGGAAAGAAGAAACCAGACCACTAGGGCTGCTCAGTCAGAAAGGAAAAGAAAAATGGAGGGAAAATCTTGACTCTGAGGGAAGTGAACAGGGCTTTCATTATTGTTTGAGAACATGGGGGTAGGGCTTCAATACATCAGGTGCAAAAGGAAAACAACTGCTAAAAATGAAGAGAAAATGAATTGCCTTAAACTGTTTAGAATACTTTTGCAAGTTTGATTTCACAAAGAAGTGCATCAACAACCACAAGTCCACTGAAAATTGTCCTGGTGTGGAAGCAGTCCAGGACTTTGTTCTCTGAGGCATAAAAGGAACCACCTTAAACTGAGCCTTCTGGGTTCATGAAAAGGATTAGAAAAGATATGTGTGGGATTCAGTGGTGGTAGGCTTCCCAATCCCCAGGTTCTAGCGGGGGATTCCCCTGTTTTACAGGCTTCCCCCCACCCCCAGCCAGCTCCCCTCGCCCCCACGGTCACCATGTACCTCTAGAGCTCCTGGCAGGTTTAGAAACCTGCAAACAGGTTCGTTTTTAAGATGTGTGCCTTTAAAGTTGAGCAGGAATCAGGAAACAGGAAGTGCTTCATGGGGAAGGGTCAGCAGCCATTTCGTCAGAGCACAGACCCTCCGTTTCTTTTGCTTTCATTTTCAGAGCAAGTAAAGTTGTGGAGGAAGCAGACCCAGTAAGTGTGTGTGTGAGAGAGAGAGAGAGGGAGGGGGCAGGGGATTCCACAGTTTGGAGACCCCCCCCCACTTTAGAAAGTGGGGCGGGAGGGAAATATCCAATGGGCACTCTATTATTCCCTATGGAGAACGATTCCCATAGGGAATAATGGGAAATTGATCCACGGGTATCTGGGGCTCTGGGGGAGGGGTGTTCTTTGAGTTAGAGGCACCAAATTTGCAGCATGGCATCTGATGCCTCTTCTCAAAACACCCTCCAAGTTTCAAAAGGATTGGAACAGGAGGGCAATTCTGTGACCCCCCAAAGAAGGTGCCCTTATCCTTCATTATTTCTAATTGAGGGAAGGCATTGAAAAGGTGTGTTTCAATGTGATGGCCAGAACTCCCTTCAGAATTCAATTGTACTTGTTCCAACTTTGCTCATGATTCCACCCCCAATGTCTCCTGGCCCCACCCCCAAAGTCCCCAGCTATTTCTTGAATTGGACTTGGCTACCCTAAGTGGTGGACTGACCAGGGTGTTGGATTGCCCGATGGCAAGTGGGCCCCTGATAAAGTGGGCCCCCTTAAACATTAGACAATATGTCAAAAATGTTAATGTCCTTTTATCTCCAGCTGGCAAAGATACCAGCTCCCCTGGAGAAAATGCAATCTGTATTTACATTTAATATCTACAATATACTGCTAGTAAAATGTACAATACATGTACAATACAATACTAAAAATATTTTGCAAAAGTTTTAATTGTACCTTCTTTCCACTTACGTATTTTTTGAAAATGTTATTTATTTCTTATAAAAATGAAATGCTAGCCTTATAGTTGTGGGTGGGGGGCCCCTTTGTCTCCTGGCAACAGACATTTTTAGACCCCGTTCGCCACTGGTGGGATTCCAGTCCCACAAAGGCTGACCTATGTACCTCAGTTGGCCATCCTTTAACCCATAATTCAAGCCTATGCATTAAAAAAAACCAGTTACAGGAACTGAGAAGAAGGAAAAAGAACAGCACAATAAAATAAAACAAAAATACATGCAACAGGTAGGCTAGAATTTTGCTAGACAATCAAAGTACCTCCTTGAAATCCTGATCTGTGAAGGATGTTTCTCCACAGCTTATAGCACCTGGTTCAAGAGCGTCTGATTCTTGCAAGCCATCAAAAAAATTTCTGTTTCAGGCCTCTTGGACCATTCTCTCTTTCTCCCCCAGACTCTGTTGCCTTTTCTTTCTACAGGGAAACTCTTTTAGAGCTATTTGTCCAGCTTCCCCCCTTAGCTAGTAAAGGCTCAAATCAAGTTCCATCCTCCTGTAAGCATGCTGAATTGAGCAACCAACGTGCAGAGACTTTTTTCAGGCAGAAATAATGAATCAAATTAAAGAGACTATTAACCTAGCCCTGTAGATGTATTAGAGTTACAGGAACCTCTATCTACAGGTACCTTAGCAATGCAGGCAAGCAAATCCCTCCCATACTACACCTTCTTTAAGCTAGAATCTCTGTTGATGCCTGAAAGCACCAAGCTGTAGCACACAACACTCTTCTGTTTGTATTTCTTATTGACAAAGGTCCTTAATTAATAACGATGTGATCATATTCTTTAACAGATATATGTAAGAAATTTCAACTGGTATCAATGGAAGAGCCTTATGCCTAACAGCGGGTAGAAACTGCAACCCAGATGTGTGTGTGAATTCAGAATTTATGAGGATCCAAAAGAAGAAACACTTTATATGAACTGGGTCTGGCAATAGTGAAGTCTTCCTCAGACAAGGAGTCTTCTTCTGACAAAAGGGGCATGTTTCACCAAAGGCAGACTCCTTGTGCCAGATAGGATTGCCAAGTCCAGTTCAAGAAATATCTGGAGACTTGGAGCCAGAAGACACTGGGGTGGAGCCAGGAGCAAGGCTGGGACAAGCATAATTGAACTTCAAAGGGTGTTCTGGCCATCACTTTTAAAGGGACCACACACTTTTCAAATGCCTTCCCTCCACTGGAAATAATGGATAGAGGCACCTTCTTTTGGGGCTCATAGAATTGGATCTCCTGGTCCAATCTCTTTGAACCTTGGAGGGTATTCTGGAAAGAGGCCCGGGATGCTATGCTGAAAATTTTGTGCCTTTATCTCAAACACACACACACCCCAGAGCTCCAGATACCCACAGACCAATTCTCCATTATACCCTATGAGAATTGGTCTCCATAGGGAATGATGGAGTGCCCAGCAGACATTTCCCTCCCCCCGCCCCTGCTTTCTGATGACCCTGAAGTGGGGGAGGTCCTCCAAACCAGGGGATCCCCTGTCCCCACCTGGGGATTGGCAACCTAGTGCCAGAGAAAGGGTTCTTAGAAGTCAATTGCTTATAAACCATTCTGGCTTCTCTCAAAACACCAGGGTTTTTATTGTAAAATGTTAAGGTAACCAATGGACATTAGACTTCAAAAGTTAACAAAGAATCTCACTTTCTCTAAGCCATCTTGGGGGTCAGTTTTGATACTAAGGCAGGATATAAAGTTGTACATAAAAATGCAACCTTTGTTTTTTCCACAGTTAAATCCATTGAAAATCATGGTTTGCCTCTGAAATCTGTTGTTTGAGCATACTGCCTGTGAGACCCAGAAGCCAGAAGTTCTCTCAGTTGGCTGCACAAGTGTAAGGAATTTCATTGTCCAAAGAGATATGGAGATCCAGGGGGAAATATCCCAGCTTAGCTATGAAAACACCACTTCCTAACTGCCTAGAGTTTGACTTGCTATAAGCTATTAAGGCTGCATGGAACCTGCACTGCACTGTTAGATCTTTACAAATATCATGAAATCTTTTTCGGATATCCAAAAAACCCTGAACTGTTTGAATCTTTTGTCTTTTAGCACTGGGGACTGACCCATAATCTCTTTCCCAGCCAGCCAACCAATTCCGAAGCCAACCTTGTCGCTGACTCCAACAGCTGCTTAAATTCACCAGAGGGGATACGAGCAATCCTCCTTCTAAAAAGAACACCACAAGGCTTACATTTGTGGTGCCTTGAGGAGGCTCTGAAAGGAAGGTCAAAGGTGAAGAAAAAGATAAAGTGCTGTACAAGAAGATCAGTAAAGTTGAATCTTCTTGATGGAAAAACTCATGTCAGCTGCTTCATGATGCAAACAACATAACTTCATTTCAAAAAGCTTCAGGTTTCTTTTCCCCCTCCCTTTTGTCTTTTTCTTCATCTTCTTCTCCTTCTTCATCTTTCTTTCATTTTTCTTTTTAGGTCAAGCCACTGTGCATCTAAAAGCCTTATTCAGTTGTTCTTGTCACGAGTACTTTGACACTGGCTGCATTACTCTTGTAAACAGAGGCAGCATCAAAGTGAGAGCACATAGAGTCAGATCAGTGGATTAAGGCCTTCTGCATGATAAAGTAGCTACCTAGGGTGGGATAAACCTAATATGTGAAAGAATGTTATTGAGGAGGAAGAAAGTGCCAAAACTCTGTCATTCTCTCCGTAATGTCCTAATCTAATGCCTGACACCAGGGCCTTAGGCCAGTGTTAGTGTTAATCAATGAAATACCCATCTGTGTTCTCTGTCCTTATCGCTATTTAAAACTAGCCTAAACTCAATTATTTTCTCTTAGAGACCAAGATGGGATATTAAGTAGAGTGAAAAGGATTGCGTCCCACAAAGAAATCCCAGTGTTCAAATGCAGAGGTGTCAACACCGCCGACGAAATTTCAGTTCAACAGAGATTAAACGCCGGTTCTTTGGACATGAAACGCTGTTTAAAAAAAAAAAGATTAGATGGAGTCCAAAAGATGCTTTTAAAAAAAGCAATATAACGAACATCATCATGTAAATTTGTTCCTTGCAATATGTGATTTTTTCCCAGCAATAAGCACAGCAGAATAGACATCAGACAAGCACGTTCAGCTTAAGTTGCAGGAAAGCACAGTCTCTGACTGTTCCCCAAAGCTACAATGAGCAACACAGACATTTTCAGATACATAATGGTTATCCAAGGACTGTGTAATTTATCCCACAAGTGAATGACACATCTCATAACTCAAAGACAGCTTCAGACTGGAATGAATCGTGAAGGTTTTGTCACAAGTGAGCTGAATCCATCATCCCACCAGTGCTCATTATTGTATTTTGGGTTCATATCCTAAAGATTAAAAATATTAATTCCTTGTTTATTTTGATAACTATTCTGATTTTTCAAAACAGCTTTCTGTTTTTAAAGAAGAGTTTTAAAAAGAAATAATTATGTTCAGACAGTAATGCTTTGCCCCTTGCAGAGGTGTATGAAAATGTTTTCACCCAAGCTTTGGCCCAAATTAGAGCAGCATAGGAAATTAGGGTGAGTTGTCAAAGTATTTCTCCCTCTTGCAATTTAGCCCTTTGGCATCAGTGTGGGAATTTAGGGAAGACTCCCTGAAAAAGTATTAATATCCCATATGATAGGACAACCCAACACTAATGACATGTTATGGGTTGTGGAGGCAGAACTACTGTCTCCATCTGCTATGCACAAGACAATGAGACCTATACAAGTAAAAGGTCCCTGTCAGGAAAGGGTATTAGGACAGATGTTGTTGTTGTTTGTTGTGATTTTAACTTCATAGGTTTCTTATCCCATAGCTCCAAAGGGTAGGGCAGCAAGTGACATCATAATATTTCAATAAAAATAGAATATAGCCCTCTGACATCATCATCATCATCATCATCATCATCATCATCATCATCATCATCTATATTCTGTACTCTATCTCCTGATCTTACAGGTGGGTCATTACTCAAAACATCCAGTATTTTCTCTTTCCTTGTTTATCTTTATTGAGAGAAAAAAATAAGGAGAAAAATGGATCGAAATGTATAGTACTATTAAAAACTAAAGATGAGTCCTGTTTGCAGCTTGGGGTTTAATAAAGATCTCAGGTCTCAGGGGTTTAAGACTACTCCCTTTGTATTAAAAACTGACAGTGGAATCTTATGCAAAATTACACCCTTTTAAGCTCATTGACTTCAATAGATTTGGAAGGGTGCAAGTCCACTTACAAAGCTAGCTTTGTAAGAAAGAGTACTCTATATTAAGGACAAAATCAAATGCAGAGAAAAATACAGAAATATTTTAAAGTGTTTTGTAAAATACTGTCTTCTGTCTCTAAAAAGCCCAGACTCCCATATATTTTGGCCTAGGTATAGGGTTGCCAGGTCCAACTTAGGAAATATTTGGGGACTTTGGGGGTGGAGCCAAGAGCAAGGATGTGAAAAGCACAATCGAACTCCTAAGGAGATTTTGGCCATCACATTTAAAGGGACCGCACTCTTTTTAAATGCTTTCTCTTCATTGGAAATAATGGAGGATGAGGGCATTTTCTTTTGGGGCTCATAGAATTGGACCCCCTAGTTCAATCTTTTTGAAACTTGGGGTGAGTGGGTTTGAGGAGAGGCACCAGATGCTATGCTGAAAATTTGGTGACTCTACCTAAAAAAACAGCCCCCCCCAAGCCTCAAGATCTATTCTCATGGGTCAATTCTCCATTATACCCTATGGGGACCAGTCTCCATAGGGTATAATGGAGTGCCTAGGACATTCATAAACCCCCTCACTTTCAGATAACCCTGTAATAGAGAGAGGGCCTCTAAACCGAGGGATTCCCTGCCCCCAATTGGGGATTGATGAAAATTAAACAATAACAACTGTGATATTTTTACGAAAAAACAAATTCAATTTTGTAAGGCTATTCATGCCTATGAGAGTCAATGTAGCCAAGGAATTGAGATTTTGTGGAGTCTATATGTATTCTGCTCTGAGGAAACACATTGAAACAGGTTTTTAAACTAGCTTGTCTGCAGAATCATGACTCCTTACACTACTTGAACATAACAGCAAAAAAGACACAAAGAAAGAATGTTTTCTTGGCCTTTTGTACTTTGATTGCTTTGAATGGCTGTGGAAGTGAAGAGGACTAGGCAGTCTCCAGCAATTAGGGTTGCCAGGTCTTACCTGGCTCCCAGTGGAGGATCTTCCGGCAGGGGATCTTATCATAGAGTTTTTTTCCAAATGCTAGAGCATCTCCACCCCCGATGTGCCCAGCATGATAATGTCATTTCTGGGTGATGTCATCATGGCGCACTGGTGCCCTTTGGAGGCAGGGCTCCAACCCACCAACCAGTTCTATGGCGGCAGGTTGGAGGCCCCAAAATCTGGGGTGGGGGGGTGGACATCCCTGGCAGGAGGCTGGGAACTCTACCAGCAATCAATCAATCAATCAATCACCTTTTATTTATATCCCGCCCTCCCCGCCAAAGCAGGCTCAGATAGAAAGGATCATCATATTACTGGACGATGTTTATTACTACTGAACAATATTGATGTTTATGTGAGTTCAAAAAAATTGTATTAAGATTTTTCAAACCTTAAAACTTGAATTTGTTTTTCATAAAAGTTATCACAGTTGTTATTGTTTAATTTTCATGATCTCTCTGGTTAGTCTAGCCCAACTGGGATTAGCAACCCTACCAAGGTACTGTTGTCACTATCCGTGTAGTTGACATGGATCTCAAGGAAGGGGTGGTGTAGCTAAAAGTGATCCTCCACTAGGCCCGATGAAAGGGGAAGGAGTCGGTAGTCCTAACAGAGTAGGTGGAAACAGAAACAGCAGTCAGGAGTGGGACTCAGAGGAGGCAGCTGCTCTGTTTTATATAGTAATTGTTTAAAAGTAACAGAGTCCTGGCATGTGTCAGAAGTCAGAACCATTTCCTAAAGACTTTGGTGAGGCTGAAAGACTTTCCTGAGCAATCAAAAAGAAAAACAGAAGGGGGGAAAGTCTAGCATGAGACCAGAGGGGTGGGAATGGAGGAAAAGTCTAGCATGAGACCAGAGTAGGGGTTTGGCAATCCAGCCTTAAATTCTTAGACTCAAGGCTGCTATATATTTCTATCTAAGTAATAAAGAGAAAATCTTAACTACAGGAGCTGTTTTTATGTGGCATTTGCAGCCAAAATAATTGGAGAATGGACGTCCACAACTGTATCTCCTGATTTGAAGTACTGTATACAATTCTGGTCACCGCACCTCAAAAAATATATTACAGCACTGGGAAAAGTGCAGAAAAGGGCAACTAGAATGATTAAAGAGTTGGAACACTTTTCCTATGAAGAAAGGTTAAAATGCTTGCGGCTCTTTAGCTTGGAGAAACATTGACTGTGGGGTGACCTGATAGAGGTTTACAAGTTTATGTGGGGAATAGAGAAAGTAGAGAAAGAGTACTTTTCTCCCTTTCTTACAATATGAGAACTTGTGGACATTCAATGAAATTGCTGAGCAGTTGAGTTAGAATGGATAAAAGGAAGTACTTCTTCACCCAAAGGGTGATTAACACATACAATTCACTGCCACAGGAGGTGGCAGTGGCTACAAGAAAAGACAACTTCAAGAGGGGATTGGATAAGCATAGGGAGCAGAGGTCCATCTGTGGCTATTAGCCACAGGGTATTGCTGGAACTCTCTGTCTGAGGCAGTGATGCTCTGTATTCTTGGTGCTTGCGAGGGGGCACAGTGGGATGGCTTCTAGCCTCACTGGTGGACCTCCTGATGGCACTTGGGGTTTTTTGGCTACTTTGTGACACAGGGTGTTGGACTGGATGGGCCATTGGCCTGATCTAACATGGCTTCTCTTATGTTCTTATGATGAAAACTTTGATAAATATTTGGATAAGCAGATAAGGGCCATAATGCTAAGTGAGGAGGTGTAGTTCTCTCCCCCTCAATGTCCTTTCTCCTGTGTACATCAAATCTCAGGAAAATGAAGCAAGGAGGAAGTTTTAACATGATTTAACAGTGCCCAGTGATTAAATCCCACTTCAAAAACCACACACCCATGTCCATGACTGCTGCTCAACAGAAACAAATCTGATTATGGATCACCAGCATCTCTGCCCTTTAGTCTAAAATACTTTTTAATCTAAAATCAAAACAACTATAGGTAGGCATTTTTCAGATATAATATTTGAAATTATATATAGTGATGAATTTCAGGTAGGTTTTACATGCCATGGGAAGTAAACTTCCCTTTCGCCTCCTTGCTCTTTATGAAGAAAGAAAAAATAGGAAATGTTCACAAAATCTTACAAGATCTAGTTTTAGCAAAGAGTCCTGCCTGTTTGAAAGACTTGAAAGCCTAGAAAGGTTCAAAAACCTAATTATGCAATACAAGTTTCTACTTTAGTAAGTGTCCTGGCTAAGATGGCAAAAAGTGGTAATGATAGTGCAGTAAATGAAATAGTTGTCAAGAGAGCATCTCTTACAAAAAAAAAAAACCCTTACAAAATCACATTCCAGACATCTATGTCCCTCAGTGGTCCTGCTGTTTATTTAGACTGAGTCACTTTTGTGGGGGGTTTCCTGTTTTTGATTATGAACAACAGAAAAACCATCTACTAATATTAGAAGCAGGGACCACTCCCATAGGAGGGAACAGCCAGCAGCACCTCTGCCATTCATCTTAACAGCTAGAAGGGCTAAGATCAATTGTAGCTTCATAGTTCAAAACTTTAAAGTAGACTTTAGGCCAAACTGGGTTACTTAGATTCAGGATCAGATCTTCCCAGAGTTTTTAATTGTAAAAAACAGCACCCTCATAGAGCCCTGATTTATATCATAGCCCGCAGTGCACAGAAAGAACCTTCTCCCTGATACGGTTTTACCTGAACTACCTATTATTTGATGAGGCAAATTGTGGGTGTCTGTCTCCTTTTTTCCCCCCTTCCAGGACTAATAAGAACCCTGGGATCAGTTTTCATCTGCAAAAACAGAGCAAAGAAGACTTAACATCCCAATTCCCCTGCATTTCAGCCTTAGAACAAAAAGAGGCTCATCATGGCTGGTATTTCTTTCATTAAAATGCTAAGAAGATCTGATCATGAGTCTCCTAGCACCTCCTCTAGTTTGGAGGAAGAAATTGCAGTAGCTTTAGTTTGCTGGGATACCTGCAGTATTGATGCCTCTCTTGCCTTTCCCCCCCAAATTCACCTTGCTATCTTAGTTTGGACACACAAGGAAAACAAAGAGCTAGCAATTCACCTTGCTATCTTAGTTTGGACTTGGCAACTCTAGCGTGACTGTATTTTTCAGCTGACACATCTAGATGTGCCAACTTTAAAAAAAAAACTCTTCTTAGTTGGCTGAAGTGGGAATATGAAGTGTTCTTCCTCAATTAATGTAAGCCAGGGTAGAGCTGATTAACCTGCTTACTACCTTTGTAACCTCAGATTTAGATCATAAATGAAAATGTTCACCTACAGAGAACATTTTAAAAAAAGAAAGAACAGGAGAGTTCAACAAGCTAGTTGGGTGAGAAAGTCACCAAGACAAGTGGTTTTGGTATTTAGTCCTTGCATGAAACAACACTCTTATCTGACAAGGGGAAGTTACTACCACTGTATACTAAGCAAGTAATTTTCATAATTTTCAAAAAGTGGATGCATCTACAGCCTTGCCAGTTAAGGGAAGCAGTACTTGGGTTTACACAAGGTATATCTGACCTATTGAAATGTAAATGCTAGTATATACAGACATATGTTGCTTCTAGGGGAAATGTGGGCTTTATTGTCTATGGGGCAAACTCGGTTTCCTCCTATTTTGTTTGAGTATTGACTTGCCTGTTAGTTCTGACTTAAAATAGATTTTCACAAACATACACACAAATTTTAGACATTTGTTTCCAATAGCCTAATATGTTTATCCAATGAAACACTGCAAACTGGACAAATGAGTTACCTTTAAATATTCAATTGCAGTATACTCAAATATGATCATATTTTGTATTGTCTGAAATAACAGTGAACTTGGCAACCCCCCTTTCAGAAGGAAAGTATAATTTTGTTAGCATCTGGTATCCTATGCTACAATTTCTGTCAGAAAAAGATATTCTACCTTCTGAACCCTGGTATAGAGATATACTTCTATTGTGAATGGTGAAAACTATGTTTATAGGTGCTTCAAGAATGGCAAGTTTACAAAATTTGAGATCTTGTGATCTTATGACTTTGAATATATATCATATTAGGTTTTTAGTATTCATTGTATTACTTTTGTCTATCTGATTTGCTGTGTTTTACTTTCTTTGAGTTTCTTGTTTCTATAATATGTAAAATGTTGATTTTTAATTTTTTTTTTAAAAAAAAACCCTCATTGGGCACTTCTTTCCAAGGCAATCTATTTTTTTCTTTGACCTTTTCCACCGGAATCAGTTTGAGCACAGCACTTTCACATATCTGCCCTTCTGGTTCATTTTTACATATGTGGTGTTAGTTAATTTTTTTCTTAATTTTCTATTGAGGGTTTTCAAGGGAGGGTGCTGTCATCAATGGGAAGTAATTCCCCAGCCCTTTCCCTTGTGGAGATATGCCTTTTTCCTTTTATCTCCACAAGGAAACAGACTAGAGACTTAAAAAAAAAAAAGCCAGGAATTCAGAGAACCTGCAGTGTTATATTGACATTTCAGTGCTTTTTTAAAAATGAAATCAATCATCTTGTGGGGGGGGGGGGGAGAAAGATTGGTTTAATGATGACAAAAGTCCAGTCATGGAAAAGTAGCTTGGAGGTGGGTGGGACAAAGAAACCCAGCGGAAATAATACAAACTAGGAAAATCCCAACTCAAAATCAGTTTTCATAAAAGATCAGGGTAAAAGTGATCTCAAAAGAGCTGGAAAAATTGAGTGTGGGGGACAAAAATTGAAAACTAAAGGGACAAACAAGCATGTGGAAATTGGGATAAACCAAAACAGTATCGGTCTAGAATAGGGTTGCCTATGCCCAGGTGGGGGCAGGGGATCCCCCAGTTTGGAGGCCCTTCCCCCGCTTCAGGGTCATCAGAAAGTGGTGGGGGGAGGGAAATGTCTGCTGGGCACTCCATTATTCCCTGTGGAGACCAATTCCCATAGGGTATAATAGAGAATTGATCCACGGGTATCTCGGGCTCTGTTGGGGCTATATTTTGAGGTCGAGGCACCAAATTTTTAGCATAGCATCTGGTGCCTCTCCTCAAACCCCCCCCCCCCCAAATTTCAAAAAGATTGGACCAGGGGGTCCAATTCTATGAGTCACAAAAGAAGGTGCCCCTATCTTTCATTATTGCCAATGGAGGGAAGGTGTTTAAAAAGAGCACAGTCCCTTTAAATGTGATGGCCAGAACTCCCTTTGGAGTTCAATTATGTTTGTCACAACCTTGCTCCTGGCTCCACCTCCAAAGTCCCCAGATATTTCTTGAATTGGGCCTGGTAACCCTAGTCTAGAACCAATGGAAAAGTTCTGTGTGGAAAAGCCCTTTAACTTGCAACAATATTCTAGAGGCAGGAGCAGAAGCTTCATGACTACCAACAGACTACAAAGATCAGTTCTCTTAGAGAAAATGGCTGCTTTAGCAGATAGATTATTTGGCATTATGCCCTGCTGACAGCCCCCCTTTTCCCCAAACTCTGCCCTCTCCAGGTTCCATCCTCAAATCTCCAGGAATTTCCCAAAATAGAATTGGCAGCCCTGGGCATCAGTGCCCAGCCACCACCCAAGTCAGTCGAGCCCAGGCCCACCGCCCACTATACAACTGGGTCCAGCCCAACATCAAGTGCACGCCCCTGCTAGTCTTTCTTGGAAAAGCTGCTTGGTGGAGAGAAAAAGGGAAAGACAGGAGCAAATAAAGGCAGTTGGCTGCTGGGCAGGAAGGAGAGAAGGAAGCAGGAAAAGAGGTGAGCTTATGGTATAGGCCCATAGCCATGGAGGGGGGGTGGAGGGACTGGCTGCTTTATTGAAATTCCCCTTCCCTCTGTGAGGCCCCTCCATTAGGAAAGAGAGAGAGGGAGGGAAGGAGAGAGGGGGGGGAGAACAGAGCGGCCTTGTCTTTCAAGCCCAGCAGCTCAATCCATCCAGAAACAAGCTGGGAAGGGACTCACTCGTGGCACTGTGGTTTTACTGGCACGACAATGGCATCTCGTAGCATCTTCTGCTGCTGAGGCTACTACTACCACTATTGCTTCCCTCTGAGAAGAGTTACGAAAGCTCCCAGCCAGCCTTCTCTGCTCTCACTCCAACACACGCCTACCCCACCCCCTTGCCAGGCTTCTCTCACTCACTTGCTTCCCCCCCCCACAAACTGAGGAAACGGTGCCCTGGCTGGGAGAACCCACGGTGGCAGCCCCACAGAGCACAGGATGCAGCTCCCTTCCTCTCTTGCACAGTGAGCTGCCCCCCTCCCCTGTGGGAGAGGCCTGGGACAGGACCTGGCTGCTTGTGGGACTTCAGTTCATGCCCTCTCCTATCAGCTCCAGATCTCACCCATGTATGGGGAGAAAGAGTGAGCAATAGCAAGGAGGGGGAGAGAGATAGAGTGGGGGGAGAGCAAACGAGTGATGGGGAGAGTGAGAGAGTGACTGTGAGAGAGAGAGAGAGAGAGAGAGCAGGGGAAGAGTGAGAGAGACAGCGAGAGAGAGAGCTGAGGCTGGACAGGCTGGCTGCTGGAGGGAAGAAGCAGCCAAGCCCCCCAGCTCCCCCTCCTTGAATTTTTTTTTATCTTCCAGGCCCCTCCATCCAAAATTTTCTGGCCACGGGTTTGCTATGGTGGCTGCCAGGGAGGAAATAATGGGGGAAAGGATATGGAGGACTTTGAGATGCCTCTGCAAGTTCTTGTTGCTCCTCCACTTGTCGACTTTTAATATCCTTTTCTTATCTTATCACATGTCAAATTAGGGGTCAATTCATATATTTTCCACAATGGGTGCTTGATGATCACTTGCATAAAGGTAACTTCCCACCTCCTGGTTCTTCTAGGGGTATGGTCAGACATGATTTTGACATTTCAGTGCCATGTTCCCTGCTCCTAATAATTCTGCAAATCCTGCTTTATGTTCTGAGGCTTTGGGCCTTGTATAGTTGTGGTGTGCTGTCCAGAGCCCTTAGAATGGCATGAAATAAAGAAAAATGAAGTAAATCTTGTTCGTTTACTTGCTCCATTTTACCAAACAACCTTGTACTTTGCATGCTAATGAGCAAGCCTATGTTGATCAGCATTATGCACATTTCACCAGGTATCAGCCCATTTATAGAAAATGCCTACGGCTACATTCTCCCCTCAGTTAACACCTGTCCACTAGCATTGCCATCAGAGGAGTCAAAGAGAAGCAGCTGAAGGTAAAATCTGCCCCTTGATGGCTAAGTATTGCACTGAGTTGTGTTCACCACCACATAATACCGTGTCATCATCAGCCAAAGCAATTATTTTACATGTTGTCTTGAAAATGAAAACAGACTTTATAGTCTGTCTCAGAACATGGATTGTTTAATAAATAGATGGATACAGAAGATTCCAGAGGGACACTTTCTAGTCTCCAGCAACCATCCACTTCCAATATTGTCTCCCCACAAAATGATGGCAGCTTTTATTTGGCATCATTTTTGTGCATTTGATACTATTGTTTTTATCATTTTATTTTATTTGTTTAACCTGTGAACCCTTTTTTAAACCTGTGAATCACTTTCAACAGGTCGCTGGCCCAGTGGCATATAAATGTGATCAGGGCTTTTTTGGTAGAAAAAGCCCATCAGGAACTCATTTGCATATTAGACCACATCCTCTGACATCACCAATGTTTCACATGGGACTTCTTTGTAGAAAAAGCCCAGCATGAACTTATTTGCATATTAGGCCACTCCCCCTGACACCAAACCAGCCGGAACTGCGTTCCTGTGCGTTCCTGCTCAAAAAAAGGCCCTGAATGTTATCAATAATAACCAAATAACCTTTCCAAACACATTGTGTTAAGTTGTTCTCAGTTTCTGAACTGATCCTGCATCATCTTTTCTAGTGGCTTCATACATTTTAGAGAGTTGTTCTGAGGATAAAATGGAGGCAAGGATGCTGTGTTGAGTTCCTTGAAGGAAGGACAGGTGAAAATTGGAGAGATAACAGAGGGAGGCTGCAGACAGGCTGCACAGTTGACTGCCAGTAAAATACACTTGCAATTATGCATATGAAAATATTACAAGCCCATGAGGTTTCATATAGCATGATCTGAAGGCATATATGCATAGCAAATCCATGTTGTCATCTCTACATGAAATGGCAACTGCATATATTGGAAACATTGCTACTAGTGCACATTCCTGTTGGTAGGCTCTTGATACATGTGATGGTAACTGAGAAAAAGACCTCTACACAAAGTAGTTAAATCCTCGGGCAGGGATTGGGATGACAAGCTCCCAATCATCCTCACGGCTATCAGGGGAACTACTGCTGTTCACGGCCACATGCCGCACATGGTCATGACAGGAAGAAAAATGGTGTTGCCGGAAGCATTCTGGCTTAAAACACAAACTTCCATCTGATCTGGTGCCACTGGTAGTGAACAATGCATGGGTGCAATCCTTAATTGCTGAAATCCACAACATTCATATGGAGGTAGCCAAACAACTAGAAAGGCACAGCTCAGCATGGACCAGAGGTTGAGCTGGGTTAAAAATCCTCACGTGTGGGACGCCGGGCAACTGGTACTGTACAGGAAATTCTCACAAGATGAGCATTCCTTAGAGGCTAAGTGGCAGGGTCCAGTCCCAATTATGCAAAGAATTAGCCCCGCTGTATACCAAATGGCAATTACCAGGAAGAACGAAGAAACTTGGCACAAATATTTCCATTGCTCCCAGCTAAAAGAATGGAAAGGGAAAGTGCCCAACAATACAGCCCAGCTTCAGCAGCCAGAAACCATGCAACCTCCTGAACGGGTAGAAATCCAACAAATCTCAGTCATGCCTTGCCCAGATTTGGTGGATTTCTCAATAGGAGACACATTCATGACCTTAGATGCAACCTGAAGAATTTAGTGATAAGAGATTTCTGATATATATGGATATGTACACAGAAATCTAGGGCGGCGAGTGGTTGATAGAAACAAACAGAAAAATACTACCCTAGAACTTACACTCCATTTTTTTTTATTATTTTTACCCATCTCTGTCTTCTTTCTCCCTCTATTATCTCTAGAATCATAGCAAGCAATGGTGGTCAACAGCGTAGTTTTTGGCATTTTATCCCCATGTCCACCCTATGGGGAGTTATATCAAAAGAAAGATTGAGAAGGGAGAGGTGAGATTGGTATGGTGGTCAATGTATGTTATATTTTTGGTCACAGGTCCACAACGTTGTTTAACAAACAAAACAGTGGTCCCCTTCTCTCATTGGAGATGTAAAAATGGTCTGAACCATCAAGAAATCATGTTGTGTAAAGTCGTTAAGTCCAATTACAACAAAAATGATATTCTGCTTCCTACAAGTAGTCACAATTTCTGTAGTTGTGATGAATGGATCAGACCCCCAAATCTAGTTCTACTCTGTGTAGGAACAAGAGCAGATGTGCAGGAATTGTATTGTTTTTCTCATGCTGATACAGTAAGACCTTTGGTGCCATTACATTGCACGTACGTCCCAAAAGGCCCACACAAATTGCCACTAAAAGATCAAAAGGTGACCCCGAGCGCCACTCCAGGCTCTGACAACTTTTTAGAGGACATGGGGTCATACTGCGATGTAGCTATTGTGTCGACCGCAGTACAGAAAGCAGGGGATCCCTTTAAACTGATTCAAAAGGTAGCCCTCTCCATAAGCTCGCCTAAATGAAGGGCATACCAATATAATGTTACCATGTGGAAAGAGCAGACTTGGGTAATTACCAAGAATGAACTCACGGAGAAGGGCCCTCCGGATTGAGCTTTCATGCTAAACAATTTATTCAACAGGAAACATTTAGCTGCCATGAAATTTACAAAATTAGGAACCTTCAGCACAGGACTTCTTTTTGAGGAAGGAGAATATACATTGACAGTAGGAATCTCCAGTCTCATGCAGCTACAATTTAACTCATTGATAGCCAACAGTGAGACTCTTCTAGAGACCGGCTCCTATGTAATTGGCTCACATGTTCTGAAAAGAGACATAAGGGAACAGGTTTTAATTCAACCCCAAATGCTGTTAAAGGAAATCTGTGTCAGCCTTACCCGGCTGAACATTATGGAATGGCTACCTCAGTGTGCTCCATATTTGGAACCCAGTAATAAAGGCTGGGAGGCATGGCTCCAGCTGTGGACAGGAAAAACCCATCACAGATCTAAATGGTCTGTAGGAGACTGGCTTGCACCAGTTGCTGGGGGAGTGGCTGTGCTAGATTCCATGAATATTGAAATTCTGGCTAATAAATTTGCTTATGCCACCTCATACATGTCTCAGTTGGGCAAACCCATTAATGATTCGTTTCATACGATATCTGAAGTCCAACATTCCATTAGTTCAATTTTGGTTAATTGGGAAAGGCAAATTGAAAGAGACTTTGCTCTGTTACTAAAAGGAACTCAATCCCTTCAAGGTAATATGTCTTTGGCACTAACCTGTACCCAAGCCCAGTCTATGAATTTGGCCATGCTTATGGGTATGATCAGGCAGGCCACCGAAGGACATATCCCTTTAGAGATTAAGCAGCTGATAAGACCCAAAATTAAAGACCTTGAATTAGAACTAGAACCATGATGGACGCTGGTAAACACTTCTTTCCTAGTGGAGACTCAGGAATTAAGACTTCTTCTCCTAATGCCTCATGCAAAAAGGTTTTTCTGTGTACATCCCATTATTCCACTAGGATTGCAAAAGGACCAAATGAGGTTCTATATTCTCTAGACTCGGATAAATGGGCTAGATCTACTGGAAGGGAATGGGAAGCAGTGAGCATGCAAGCATGTGTGCACAAGGACAATTTGTGAAGAGCAAACTTTAAAAACACACCACCCCTGTGTGACTCCCCTGAGAGACTCTCCGCAGGAATGCCACTACACCCTGAGGCATGAGAACACTTCCGCATTTGTCTATTTAGGAAAGGGATGTGCATGTGTGAGGACTTTTTTGATTATGTAATCATCAATAACTTCCAAATTCAACCCATGCTTCCAGGAGTCAATAGATGCTTTTGCAATTTGTCCTCTATTCTGGGATGCGACCTACAATTCACGGTCCCCATCTGGACTAGAGAAGAAATTGTAATAGCCCCTACCCTATTTAAAACTGTTTAGCCAATTTTTCTAGGGATGGGTCTAGAAGCAATTCGATCTCTATTAACATCCTCGCCTAAGGCAAACCTTGCAAGAAATAAGGAGAGCCGGAGATACAGATTCCTTGGTAATAAAGCACAATGGCAAAGAAATCTCTAATATTTTTATAAAGATTAAAGACACAGGAAAACACTCGTTCCTTGACTCAATTTTAGTATGGAGCCCGACCTCAAGTGCAGTTTTGAATGTGTTATCACACCCCATTGTCATAATCTTGGTATTCCAAAAAATTTTCTGTACAGCCCTAATTGGTCTTGGATGAGAAAACAGATTAGGAAAGTGGAGATGTTCCAAACCATGTGAAAATACTGTCCCATACCACAGGAAAAATAGTAATTGTTGACCTTGCATTCTCTCCCCAGAATTTTTTTTTTTGTATTTTTGCCTTGTTT
Organism: Heteronotia binoei; assembly: GCF_032191835.1. Lineage (NCBI taxonomy): Eukaryota > Metazoa > Chordata > Lepidosauria > Squamata > Gekkonidae > Heteronotia > Heteronotia binoei. Next base: position 738,149 of record NW_026800083.1, read on the forward strand.
CACTTAGCCTAGGTCTTAAACCAAAAGACCTTGGTATTAAGGTTTTTTTTTATATGCCTATTCTTTCTTTTACCATATAGAGGAAGGGCTTAAAAACCCTAGATCTGTTTAGGTCCAAACCATAGAGCGTTGAAGATTGGGGTTTGCCAAACTTCGAATGCTCTTAGAAATCAAGTAGCCAATGCACAACAAGCGGTTGGATGCGTGGTTTTCCCCAGCGCTCTATGAGCCTTAAGTACCAACTGGACTTAGAAGCAGGAAAAGTTACCCAACGTCATCCAAGGTTGACTCCTGAACCAAACCTGTCCTGACCCACAGAGCCATCTGGAAATGCAGCCCTTGATCGCATCAGAGCGAAAGGGAACCAGATAGGCATGAAGCCAAACCAGGGAGCTGAGATCGGCAACTTTTTCAGGACAACCTTTTCCCACCAACTAGCCTTTTGATCATAGCTAGGTCAGCACAATCATTGCTTCCTCACAAATCTGGTCCTTTATTTCTTTTTCAGCTATTTAAGATCCTCTTCCTTGGTCTTTGCACCCCAAACACACTTGTTTTGGCTAATGGTTATCCTAATCATTGCTCCCAAACTACCTCAGGCTTGGGACATTTGCATTGTTACACTCTGCACATGCTCCATCCCACCACCCGGATGTAAAGAAAGATGGGAAATGGAGTCCTTTCCCATTCATAAGTAGATAATTCTGTCTTTTACTGAATAAAGGCAGCCCGTACCAACAGCCCTGAAGATTAAAAGAGGACAGGCACTGATACTTGTCCCCCAGAGCATGGTGGCTCCAGCTAAAAATTTCCCCCTTTCAGGGTCTCGGTGTGTCAGAACAGATCCTCTTCAGACGCCAACTTGTAAGAGTATCTGGAGTTTGGATCGGGCACGTGAGTCCCTGGAGAGAGAAGAATAGTTGGGTCCATCTCAGCCGAGCCAAGCCATGCTGCAGGGAGCACCTGTCAGTTACAGTGACTGAACGCTACTGTGTGTTCCCCAATCCACCATTAAAATGTTATTGTAAATTTGTGTTTTGACAGTACCAAAATGTTGTGGGTTCTCTGGTAAGGCCAACACACACAAAGGCCTGGAAGTACTGTTTCAATGATTATGGGTAATTTACATAGTCCCTCCTATTCAAACCCTTGCCTATATTCCCTCCTCCTTCCCCCCAGTATGCTGCCTCAGCCGCTAGCTGAAGGCAGCATCCAGTATGTAAAGTGTGACGTGCTCAGTCGACTGTTGCCATATCCCAGGCAGGAGATGTCACTAAAATTGTATTTTCAACTAGACATGGATATGTATATGTGTTTTCAAGTCTATTCTTTACAAGGGAAAGGTGAGCCAGCCCTGAGAAGGCCAGCTTTGAGGTAGTCTATCAGCCGAACCGGGGAATCTGAACCTGTATCAGGACCCCGAGGGAGCCCAGCACAAGACTATCAATGGCAGAAATGAAGGACAGGCCCCGGCACTTGCCAAAGGGTTCGGAGAAGATAGCCTCCGCATGGGTGTCCCTTCTAGCATGCCAGCAGCTCACCTAGTCCGATCCATTGTTAAGTTTGAGTGTCCAAATGCACCCAGAGGTAAATGACAGGTGCCAAAGTACAGTGGGTCTATTGGATAAAAATGCTCATTAGAACTGAGTCATCAATTTTTGTGGTTATGTTTTTAAATATTGTTGATAAATATGTTGTACCATCATGCATTGCAAGTAATCAGGTCCATCTGCATAAGTCGGCCCACGCTCCGAGTAGCACCGACCAAACCCGAAGGATATTTGGACATGTATAATGGATTGTGTAGCACAAGACTGTGATGTCCCCTCCCCCTTCAAGTAAGAAAAGCTTGTTGAGGGACGGACCTCAGAGTGAGTGACAGGCACAGACCTGGATTGTTCTATTCATAACTTTGTATAGGGGGAGTCCTCCAGCCCGGGAGGAACTCCAAGTAGGCCCTAAAAAGGGGCAAGGTTGACACCAGGCCCCTCAGAGCCACAAAGGCTCTAGATTAAAAAGAGGAGAAGGCACACTAGGCTGGCTTCTCCAAACCCATTGCAAGGGGAGGAGCATTATGCAGATGCAGACTCCCTGGTTCGGAGAGTCAGCCCGGTGGCCATTTTATCCCAGGAAACATGACCATCTGCAGCAACTAGTGCTCAGGGCATGCCCATAGACATGCCTTGAGGACATAATGTGCACATTCCATTCAATGCAAAAATGGAACCTTGGGGTCTGGGTAATGGGAAACCTGTTGTATTTGATGATGTATGTAGTGGATTAAGGACATGTCAAACACAATAATGGTGCAAACATCTTCCCTAGAAGCCTTTGCAATTGGCTATTTGCATATGCAGATTGAGGCCTCCCGATAGTGGGGTCTGGCTATGCTGTGTGAATCCAAAACTAAGGGAGGCAGGGAAACCCAATCTAGTTCGGGAAGCATCGGGAAATCCCGCATTGAGCATGCTCTGCGAAGAATTTGGCTTCAACCCAGGCGTTCTCAATACACGGAGGGGTGGGAAGAATAATGAATGCCGCCAGACACTATCCCTCCACCAGGACATACACATACCTCATGAAAATATGGAAGAAGATCTTCCTCTACCCCCAGCACAAGGAGCTTATCGAGGGGGGGGAGAAGAAGAAGAATAGAAGACTCAAGGTTAAAAGAGTGAATAGGAAACAAATGTATTAGAATAGTTATAGGGGAATAATGTGTAAATTTAACTTGTAACCATGAATTCTGATATAATTGTGTACTTTGCCAATCAATTATTGATATAATTGTGTACTTTGCCAATCAGTTATTGTTATTTATCTCGCTTGAATAGCAGCAATGATTTTATGAGATCATCGTTTTATACCAGTGATTATGAAAATTGTAACCCTGTGTCAAAAATACTGTATGCTGAACAATGTTGCCAATGTTAGTTGCCTTCACCTTGTAGTATTTGAGGAAGCAGCCTTTGGCCCATTGGATACTGTATTTTCAAATTGATTTTTGAGTATTTTAGCTTAGTGGCTCCAACCTTTTAGCTAGGAGATACACCCCAATTAACACTTGGCTCTCAGCGGGAACGTCGCCTGTCAAGATCAGCTATGGACTTTGTTATTATTCAAGACCTTGTCTCCATTTGGTGATGTAAGTCTTGAAGGGGGGGAATTGTGAGACAAAGACCCCTAATTTCAGAACATCATAGTCACCCGTTTGGTTGCCAGGGTACCTGGAGTTTCAACGCACACACATCTGCCAGGAAAACGTGGGTTTTGTCTACCAGAATGTAAGAGACTTATGTGAGTACTAACAGCCACAACATTGCAGCAGCACTCGGTATCTCTGAAAGAGTGCTAACCAGGAGGAAAGATGGGTTTCCAGCTGCTCCGCGCGTGCACCATCTCGGCCGTTGCAGCGGAAGAACTTGTGCCGCCAGGAACTGTCTGGGCAGACAGTTTCCAGCCTTTCCACGAAATCCATGTTGGAAGGCTAACATCATCAACAACTATCTTCCTGCAGTGCCAGACTCCATGACAGTGAAACGGGAGGCTCACGTACTCAACAGATGTCACCTATGCATAAGGCAATCAAACTTATCTTAGGTGTGGATCCTGCCAGACTGTATAAGCCTTTGTCCAACGGAACCCAAGAGAAAGGATGGTGCCAGTAGAGGAATGAAGAAGAGGAAGAACATCTTCATCCAGAGCCAAGCTTCTTTGTATAGATCAGGTGTCGCCTTAGGTAGCAATTTGGCCATCTATTGTCACCTTTAGATATGTTTTGATAGCCTTTTAATCACTTCCACCCCCATAATTTCACCAATTCTTTCCCTTAATGGTCATCCTGGAGCCTTCCCCTTTGGCCCATTGTTACCTGAAAGTTAAATCAGGTAACCAGGGCCAGGTCTGCTCACTGGCCAGGTATGGGCATCCAATCAGGTGCCCCCAATAAACCGACCATTGGCTACCGCACAAGTCCAGCCATTATGGTCATTGCGGAGCCGCCCCTTTTTCTGAGGTCATGTATCAGCTGACCACCTGTCATCCGCCCCTGTACCTCCTACCCCCTAAGGGCTCAAGGGAGTCCTTATAACCACAGTCCCCACTCCCCACAGGTGTGCATCTAGCAGTACCCCATTCCTGCTGTTTAGATACATCCCCGATTCCTGATCAGTTGAGGGTCCCTTCCCCCATCTCCCTAGTTTGTCGCCATTGGAGCCTTCCTCGAAACTACGATCGGTAATTATCACCCTGTTTGTCTATCCTTATGTTACCTGTATGCATTTCTCTCTATTTTTATTAGGTCTGTATGTGTGTTATATTTATCTATTGTCTTGTATGTGTGTTCTGTATTTTTCTGAAATAAATTCATGATTGTTTTATTTAATTAGTGTCCTTGGTAAATTTAGCAGTAATTTCTGGAAATGGAATCCTGTATACATAGATTCTAGGACCTTTTGAGCCAAAGTTGCCCACCTGTCAATTCCCCAACCTCTTTTGAGGGCATTTTGGCTTATAGTAACAGCAGAGAAGGATTAGGTAAAATCAGGACTTTTTTGGTTTGGAGATACTTGTGTAACCTTCCATTCAGACAGAAACAGAAATTCTTTATTAAACTCTCAAGGTCACTTATAATGCTTTCAAATAGAAACAGCCATTGGCAGACAAGTCAGCAACAAAGAAGTTTATTCTATTTATTCATCTCAGATATTACCTGAAATAATTTCCCAAATAATTTACTGAAATTTTACAAAAGGCCAGTGAGAAATGTCATGGGACTGGTAACATACAGTGAATTTAGTAATGCATGTATATTACTGAAAACTTTACTAATTGAGGAGCAATCCTAAATAGGTCTGCTTAGAACTAAGCCTCACCATATCTGATGGAGCTTTCTTCCAGGAAAGTGTGCTTAGCATTACAGCTCTACACTTGTATACATATTTATTTAAGCATTTATACTCTGCTTTTCTTTCCAAAGGGATCCAGATCCACTTATCACAGAAACAAGTAGTATATACATGAGCCAATAAGCGACAAATTACATCTTGGGGCAGTCCCAGTCTCATTTGCTACCATGGCTTGAAATCTACAAGCTAAAGGCCAAAATAGGCTTGCCACCAGCGGTCACTCCCTTCTGCTGTTCAACTGGGTGGTGGGAGAAAAATAAATGGGAAAATTGGGCCAATGGGCAGCATTCTGATGTACTGGTGTTACTCCCTGTGCACTTGGAAGTGCCATCAGTGCACCATCTGGGATGCTCTAGCATTTGGGCAAAACACTATGTGACATTATAAAGTTGTTTCTGAACACATGGGGTGTGCGGCTCACACGCTTGAGCCCCCAGACCCCACAAAGCCTGAAGACAGAAATGTGGGTGGATCACGCATTTGACATATCAGCCTGAGCCACCCACGTTGTGTCTGAAAGGCTAAAAGGGCGCAGACATCTTATACTCATATTCTCCCTTCCTTTTGCTGACACATGTATTCTTGATAAATTGCTGGCTGTATCGAATCTTGGAGGCTATGAAGACATAACCTCATGCTTTTGAACAAATAGCTTCCTGTTTCATTAACTGCCTGATAAGCATCAGCTAGAGATGTATAAATAAAACGAGGACTTGCAGAGAGCAAGCAAGCTTTCCTCACTTCCTCAATACACGTGTCGAGAGTCCATTCCTACATGTGGTGCCTGGAGCAGGGACAGCTCACCGAAGAAGGGACAGCTCACCAAAGCAGGTACAGCTCAGCTCCCGGGACAAGGGAGAGCTCCTGCTTTCAGATATTGCCTGGCACAGCCCAGCAGCTCAGCTCCTACTCATCAAACGCTTGGCATAAGGCCCCAAAGTGCGCACTCCATTGTTCTCAACGACCCCTTTCATTTGGTAAGTATGGGTGGAAAGTTCTCTCAGGCTGAGCAGAAACATTTAGGTGAGTTAAAGTTTTTGATCCAAAAGTCCGGCAGGTCCGTGACTTCTGGCCAACTTAAGACTCTGTTACAAGAGATCAGTAAGCAATGCCCCTGGTATCCAAAGGGAGGTTCCCTTAAACTTCGGGACTGGGAGAAGATAGGGAAGACCTTTCACACAGAGCCCCGAGCTTCTATTGAACTGCTGCAAGTCTGGCATAAATGCAGGTATGCAGTAAAGAAATTTATGCCCATTTCTAACCCAAGCCAGCTCTCCAAAGATTGTCCCCTAAAAGGCACTGGTGTTCAACTTGTGCCCCCTGCCCCTCCTCTTCTTTCTTCTCCTTTCCCCCCTCCTCCACCAACAGATCCACCCGTGGGCCCACCATCTAATGCCCTGGGACGCATGGTCTGTGAAGTTTTGGAGAAAGAACTTGATCAGGCTAAATTGGAAGAGGTCCCAGAATTGGCAGAAATCTTGACTATTTGCCCTGTACATTTGACAGGAGAAGAGTTGCCTGACCTTTTATTGGTAAAGGCTATCAGAGATATGGGCATAGGAGAAACCAATGTGCAAAATCTTTTAGAAGGACTGTGAAATGTGCTTTACAGAACTTTGTCAAGGTACCTACAGAAGGAAAACCAGCCCATAGTTCTGCAACTGTCTGTCAAAAGCTACAAGAGCCCTACTTAGACCTTATCAATTGTCTTCAGGCAGCAATCAGAAGACAGGTTGATAATCCTGATGCAGCAGGAAAATTGATGATAAAATTGGGCAAGGAAAATGCTAATTTGGATTCAAAAAGAGCCCCGTGGTGCAGTGCTAAAGCTGTAGTGCTGCAGTCTTGAGCTCTGCTTACAGCCTGAGTTTGATCCTGGTGGAAGCTGGATTCAGGTAGCTGCCTCAAGGTTACTCAGCCTTCCATTTTTCTGATGTTGATCAAATGAGTACTCAATTTGGTGGGCGGGAATGTAAACACAGGCTTTCAACTTAATAGGACACCTTATATGCACTTAATTTGATTCATCAACTTCTTGATGTATGTATCTCTCCAAATTGACCTTGATTTGATTGGCTATATTTTTAATCTTGCAGGTTTTAATTTCTTGTTATTTTTCTCATTGCTCACTATTTAAAGTTATTTTAATCTTCCTGGTGTGATTGCTCAGGGCAATGCATTTGCTGATAAGACTTTGAAAGATGTTATTTCTGCTATTTATTTTTTTTCTCTGTCATGGCTATTTTTATTTAAATGCCAAAGCACTGGACAAACAGTTTTTGTTGCTTTTGATCAGACTCAGCACATTGTGCTAATAATCATCTTCCTGATTATGCTGTTAACCTGAGTGTTTTGCAAACTAACATAAGAACATAAAAGACTGTATTGGATCAGACCAACAGCCCATCCAGTCCAGCACTCTGTGTCATTCAGCAACCAATATATGTGCCAGTTTGGTTTAGTGATTATGTGTGGACTCTTATCTGAAAGAGCCAGGTTTGATTCCCCACTCCTCCACTTACAACTGCTGGTGTGACCTTGGGCGGTCATAGCCCTCTCAGAGGTTGTTCTGGTTAAGAGCAGTTTTTGTCAGTGCTCCCTTGGCCCCACCCACCTCACAGGGTGTCTATTGTGAGGGAGGGCAGAATATAGATCCAATGTCTTCTTCTATGCATACACACATGCACATATATATGTATATTTATACTGTGGCTAATAGCAACTGATGAACCTCTGCTCTATATCTTTATCTAGTCCACTCTTGGGGCTGGCCATGCTTGTAGCTGCCACCACCTCCTGGAGCAGTGAATTCCACATGTTAATCACCCTTTGGGTGAAGAAGTACTTCCTTTTATCTATTTTAGCCTGACTGCTTAGCGATTTCATTGAATGCTTAGTAGGAACCAAAAGCAATTGGCACACTTACCCATTTTTTTTCCTCATCACTAACAACTCTGTTCTGAACTTGCACACCAGCCCTGCAAGGCGGGCCAAGTCCAAACAACAGGCTTGTGCAATGCAGACAGAAAAATAGCCCACAAAGTCTTACTGCCAATAGAGGAGTGGCAGACAGACAGATAACATTACTTCACAAACCCCAGCCAGATTTTTTTTACAAAAGTTGCTCCTTCCCCCATAGAAGAATTTTTTATTATTATTAAAACAAACACAGACATGTGCTTGGAGCCAGTTTTCTCTCTCTCTCTGCCTTTAGAGAAGAAACAGGAAATGAGCGGAGTCTCACTTGAGCAATAAATAGCTTAGTGCTTCTTTGCATGAGATAAATTAATTTTGTTTTTTTCTTGATTTAATCTCAAGTGTGTTCTAATATTTTCCAGAATTAAGATATGGTCTCACGTGCACACACACCAGCAGTAAAAATGGCCCTAGTGACTTCAAATTGCTCTTAAAAGCATGCATCTGAAAATCTGTCCTCTCTGGAAATGGAAGCAACAAACAATGGCTCCAGATATACATCCTCCCTGCTGCAAGAACACAAGGGGGGGTAATAACAGATTTTACTATGTGTCTGTTAGTTTTGTACATGCTAGACAAGGCCTCTGTCTATATTTCTGTATTTCTTTTGCTGAATCCCATTTTACTTTACCTGCTTTTTTAAAATTTGTTTATTTTTGCACACAATGGGACATTTAATTCCAGCATGATATTTCATATAATTCCACAGGTCAAGCTATTGTGGAACATGCTAATCAGACATTTAAAAACCACTCTTCAAAAATAATTAAAAGGAGTGAAAATGAGGGTTCCTATTCAAATGTAGGTTCAAACTGAATTTGGTTTTATTAACTTGGCATGGTCCAGTTCCCCCCTTACCTGGGGGTGCAGGCATGCTGCTGTGTTTTCTCTTGCAGGTCTTTTGTGGGTTCTGGCACGTTGTTAGAGTTTGAACTTTTCTGAGTGTTTTGTTTAGAAAATCCTTTCTATATTTTATGTTCTTATCATGGTAGGACTCCAGTTCTGCTTGATTTTGTGTTTCAAACCAGTCTAAAGTCCTGGCCAGGCTGGCTACTGGATAACACATTTCCATTTGCTTGTTTTAAGTTTCAGCCTCTCCATTATTTCAACCTTCTTCATCAAGGTGCATGTTTTAGCACTCTGCTTTATGCATCAGTTCTAAATTCTATCTTTGCACTGCTCCACATATCTCCTTGGCTGTGCAAGCTCCTTACTAGATTTTCTCCTAAGTTCATATATATATTGCATGCTCATTATAAATAGATTTAAGAATTGTTTTATGTTTTTGACCAGGTATTAACCATAATTTGATTTCTAGGATTTTTTCATTGTTTTATTAAGTTTGCTCATTTTTTCTTTCAATATCCCGTGCAGGAAATCTGGACCTGCAAGTCAAGTTTAAATGCATATTCATTACGATAGTTTTAAGAATTGCTGGTATGTCTGTTAAGAGTTGTTTGTTTAAGGATTAATTATAATTTGCTTTTAGGATTCTGTTGTTAAAGTTTGTTGAAACCCACTCTCACACCTATGTGAGACCCACAGAACAAATTTTGGATGAGCTGGCAAAGAGAAAAATGGGGTTCAGTGGAACTTGATCACCCCACTGATTTCCAATGGTTTAAATTCTCTAATCCAGTTCTGTAATCATTTTGAGTCTGATCCCTCATATACATGTGGTTTGGGAGGAGAGTCAGCCATTTTGGGTTCCCACATTGTGCTTTCCCTTCTTGGTGTTGGACGGCAGCCATTTTTGGTTCCCGTCTTCTTAGTTGGAGGGTGGCCATTTCGTCGCTGCGGTAAGGGGGCAGAGTTGGCAAAATGCAATATTAAAGCTGCATTTCGCCTTTTACCTGTTCATTCTGCTGATTTTGAGCTCTTGGGATTTCCTTTTGGGGGTCAATTTTACATGGACAGAGCATTGACAATGGGCTGCTCTGTATCGTGTGCAGCTTTTGAGTGTTTCAGCACATTCTTGGAATGGGCTGATCGTGACAAAGTGGGTCTGCAGGATGTCATTCATTATTTGGATGACTACCTCTTTGTGGGTCCTGCAGGGACTGGGCATTGTGCTGGCTGAAGAAATTGGGGTTCCTTTGGCTCAAGAAAAAATGGAGGGTCCAGCCCAGAAGATGATCTTTTTGGGGATTGAGCTGGATACCCTGGCACAACTGTCCAAGATAGCTTTCCAAAAAATTGTAGATTTAAGGAATAAGATTCATTCCTTTCTTCTTAAATGTAAGGTCACTTTGATTGAGTTGCAGCAGCTGGTCGGGCATCTCAACTTTGCTTGCAAAGTGGTTGCCCCGGGGCGAGCCTTTTTTCATAGGCTATGTGAAGCTATGGCTGGCCTTCGCTTGCCTCAACATAGAACATGGGTAAGCAGCAGCATGAGGAAAGATTTGAGAGTTTGGCAAGAATTTTTGGAGTCTTTTAATGGGATCTCCTTTTGGAGAGCTGACATGAGGCTGGAAGCTGAGCTCCAGGTCATGTCTGATGCTGCTGGGTCTTTAGGTTTTGGAGTCTATTTCCACGGACACTGGTGCACAGATAGTTGACCAGACTCCTGGGTTCAGGTTGGGGTGAACCGAGATCTTACGTTTCTTGAGTTCTTTCCCATTCTAGTTGCAGTTTGGCTGTGGGGGAAGAATATGGCCAATCGCACAGTTCATTTTTGGTGCGATAACATGGCAGTAGTCCACGCCATTAATTCCCTTTCATCCAAATCTCAGCAGGTTATGAGGCTGGTGAGGGCCTTCACTCTGTGTTGTCTGCTGCTTAACATATTGTTTTTAGCCAAGCATGTCCCTGGGGTGAATAATGGGGTGGCTGACGCTCTCTCTCGTAAACAGATGGAGAGGTTTTGTCAGCTGGCCCCAGATGCCGATCGAGAGCCGGTGCCAATCAGCTGTGGCTGATTGGACAGCCGAGGCCTGCAGAGCGATAGGCCTAGCCATTGCACCTAGAACCAGGAAGTCTTACAAACATGCTGTGCGGCAGTTTGAGGACTTTAGGGCTGAGGTAGGGTATCGCATTGTTTGGCCCCTCCCAGTGGAGCAGTTGCTCCACTACTGTGTTTCCCTAAGAGGTAAGGGACTGGCCATGCGATCTGTTAGGGGACGCCTGTCTGCATTGGCTTTTGCTAGCAAGGCGCTGGGTTATAAGGAGGAAACTGCTGATTTTCGTCTTAGAAAGATGCTGGAGGGGTGGGCCAGAGAGGCTGGTCCTAGGTCTGACATGCGCAAGCCTATTTCCCCTCTGATTCTTAGGGGCCTGAAGGGGGTTTGGAGCGCAGTGTGTGCATCTTATGTTGAGGTCACTTTGTTTCATACTGCGTCCTCGGTAGCCTTTTTGGGGGCTCTTAGGGTCAGCGAACTAGTGGCAGGGTCCAGAAATGACGTTTCTGGTAATGTTTTGTCATTACAAGATCTGAGGTTAGTAGGGAGAAAGGCGGTCATTACTGTCCATCGCTCTAAGACGGACCAGCGTCAAAAAGGTACAGTGTTGGAGCTGGGCACATGCTCCGAGGTTGAGTTGTGCCCGGTGTCTGCTTTGGCTGCTTATTTGGCAGTTCAGGGGCCCAAGGAAGGGTTTTTGTTTTGTCACATTAATGGTAGCCCACTGACTAAGCATCAGTTTTGGGCTGTGACTTCTCGGGCCTTACCTAAGCTGGGGCTGTCCAGGGAGAGGTTTGGTACCCACTCCTTTAGAATTGGGGCAGCCTCTACAGCTGCTGCCCTAGGATATCCTTCCTCCTCCATTCAGAGCCTTGGCTGTTGGCGCTCATCAGCCTACAAATCTTATGTTCGACCTCTGCTCAGTTCTTAGCTTCATTTGTTGGATGTGATGTTGCTGGTTCTTGTTCTAGTTTGACTGTTTTTTCCTTTTTTAGATGCTGTTGTTCCTGGCCAGAGGAGCCGAGTTCTCATCTGTTGACACAGCTATGTGTTTTGGGCTGTGCATCAGGCTCGGAGAACTTCGGTCGGCTCTCAGCTGGGATTCAGCCAATATGTTTCCATCGAGTGGCAGGGGCGACGGGGTCTTCAATGACCGGGACTGCTGCCTCTGTTATTTCAGGGAATTAGGGGCCCACCTCCTCAGGTTTTAATCATTCACCTGGGAGGGAATGATTTTGGGCTGGTAAAAGGCAAGGCGTTAGTCTTGCAGGCCCGTGAGGATTTTTGGCACATTTGGGAGAGATGGCCTCGGACCACCATAATTTGGTCAGCCATGATTCCCCGCCTTATGTGGCGTAGTACCTGGGACCCTGCAGGTTTAGAGAGGGCTCACTATAAAGCCAATAAGGAAATTAGGAAGGCATTGGAAAGGGGGTTGGGCCATTATCTGCCCCATCTGGATATTTCTACAAAATTTCCTGATCTCTACAGGGGGGATGGGGTGCATCTCTCTGAAAAGGGTAACATGCTTTTCTTGAGAGATCTCTGGCATGGGCTGTGGGTGGCCTTGGGCCTCCCAGTGGGTGCTAAGCCCTAAGCAGAGACTTGGCCTTAGTAGTGGCAAGTTTTACTGGGTTTATGGTACTATGCGGCTAGGGGAGGACCGTGAAGCATCCCCCTTTTGGGGAGTTAGGGGTCTGGCAGGATTGACCTTGGGGTTTGATGACCTGGGGTGGGAGAATGCAAACCATCCTAGAGGGTGCCTTCCATTGAGACATGTGTCTGGTGGTTAGGCCCTCGGGGGCATGCATCCTTGCTGGGTCGGCCTGGCAGGAGCTATGCCACACGGCTCCGGCTTGGGGGGGGGGCTGGGTCTCTCGTCTGTGAATGGCAGGGGAGTGGGTCTGTTGAGACCACTGGCTCTGAGCAGGCCACAGTTATAGGTGCCCTTGTCGTGTTTACAAGGATATGTTTAATAAAGTGGCCCATAGTTTTACCAACATCTTGTGTCCAACTCTTCTTTCCGACTTGGGGGGCAAATTACTGGCACTTTACACACACTCAAGTTAAGTGATAGAACAAAGTTTTAGTCCAGTGGCACATTTAAGACCAACAAAGTTTAATTCTAGGTATAAGCTTTCATGTGCATGCACGCTTCTTCATACACATACTATCTCTTGCATTTCATGTGCTCACAGGACACCTGCCATAAGTTCTCTGAAAATAAGATCAGAAAGTAATTCTGTTTCTGCAGAGATTACTTATAAAGTATGTAATTACTTAACCTCAACTTAAAGTGAGAAAGAGAAGAATTGTACCTTATTTAGTTAGGGCTCAGCTTGGTGGAGATGTCCCAGGTGAAACCCATTTACTTGGAAATAAATCCTATTTATGTTAATAGGATTTACTGTCCAATATCTATACCTAAGTTTATAGCCTCAGGCACTGGCTTATTTTGCAGCCAGCTACAGTTATGACTGAGAAAGAAAGAAAGAAAGAAAGAAAGAAAGAAAGAAAGAAAGAAAGAAAGAAAGAAAGAAAGAAAGAAAGAAAGAAAGAAAGAAAGAAAGAAAGAAAGAAAGAAAGAAAGAAAGAAACCAGAGGGAAACTGCTCTAAACAATCTAAGAACATATCAGAAAGGAAAAGTGGAGCAAGGCTAGGGGGAGGAAAGAAATATAATCAAAGATGAATGGGGGATGGGTGTATGGTGACAGTGGGAAAAAGAACTTCCATAATGTGAAAAAAATGCAATGGACTGGAAAATATGATGGAAAGGGTTTATTTGTGTTTAATAATTGTCATTTCTATACTTGATAAAATATTTCTATATATATGCATTATAACAAGCAGAGTGTGCAATTTATTATCAGAATCCACTTTGTCTATTCTTCTGAAACACAGGAGCCAGGCAGTAAAACAGAAATTGCAAAGGAAGGGAGTAGGGGGTCTTTGTGCTGTGGGGCTAGGATTTTTCGTATTTGTTTATTTGCTTATACTCCTCCCTTCCAAAGGTCATGGTATCTTACAATAAAATGCACAATAATAAAATACACAATCAAATCCTGTTTGCATAACAAATGAACAACTGCAGCAACATGCCAAAGAGCAAAGACATTTGCTTACAGTACATCACTTCCAATATACAGCCCTGAAACAGCCAATCAATGCCAGATCCCATGTCCTCAGAGAAAGAGTTTTTCATTATTATTATCTGGTTATTTATAGTCCGCCTTCCTTGCCAAGCCCCAAGGTGGATTACATAGAGTAAATAGGGCCAGTGCCGGGCCTTTTTTGGCGCCCTAGATGAGGCAACCTACTTGTGCCCCCACTCCTCATCCAGCAGCTGCTTAAAGACTGACAGTGAGGGGGAGCTCACCCACCCCAGGTAGCTGCTGATTCCACTCTCGAACCACTGTAACTGTAAAAAAGGTTTCCCCTGATATCCAGTTGATACTTTAAACCCATTCTTGCAAGTCCTCTCCTCTGCTGCCAACAGATCTCCTTGGAATACCAGCAGTTGCAAGTTTAGGGCAGGCTCTATTCAGCCACCTTTCTGAATAACCTCCAGGCCCCCGGTAAGGGTCCGTCACCAGAAGTCACTATGACTTCCAGATGTGCACATACACATGCACATTAAGAAAAATACAAAAATACCAAAAAAGGAGAAGGAATAGCTGTTGATTCTATTGGCTCTCTTGAGGCCAGTCATTTTAGAGAGTGTTAGTGAAATGGTTTCCTATGTCCAGAACCTGAAGTGAGGCCTGTAAAAAAAGCTACCACTTTGCATAGGATCCATGGTCACCAGCAGCACTGGAGCTTCCTCATGGTGCCATCTGTTTAGAGTACACACAGTCCTTTTTCTGTAATCTATAGGGGATCTGGAATTGGACAAGAGAAAGGATGCCTCTGTCCATGTTTCACAAAGGTGATATATTTGCCTGGGGATCTTGGATGCAGGTGAATTCCTACAGCACCAAACATCTTATTAAAAAAAGTCTAACATGCAAGTGTAACTTCTGTGGGGCTAATTCAGGCACAGAATTTACAAGACAAATTGATTTTAATTTTTTTAATAATGCGTAACCTTCCTGTAACAAAACTGATGCAGTGAGTACAATGTAACAAAACAATGTAACAAAACTGATGCAGTGAGTACATAAATACAGCAGTGAACAGGAAATGGCAAAAAGATAGTCTCCCAGAGTTCAATTAATTTTGAAGTGTGCATGCATACAAAAGCTTATATCCAGACTTAAACTGTGTTGGTTTTAAAGGTGGCGCTGGACTCTAACGTTGTTCTACAATTTTCTAATTATCTTATGCAAGATTACGAGAGCCCAAAAAATCTCACCAAGCCACCAGCTTCTTTTTCTGCTGCTAACAGCCATACATTGATTCAACCCCTATTGGGCTAAACCAACTAATGGGAGGAAGTATAGCGAGTGGAGTGGAAGTCACATAGCCCTTCTCTTATAATTTGAATTCAGAGGGAGTTTTCCACCAGCATCTTTCCAAATGTCTTCTGGTCTTCTTTAGATAACCCATCCCCACAGTAAACCATGGGGGCAAGCTTTTTTCCTAAGGGCAGGAGTAACCCTAAGGACATTGAGGAGCTTCACATTCCAAGTTCCCACCACAGCTTTTTTGCAGTGTCCCCTGTTGACAGAGTAATTAATACAGCTGATTAAAGAGTAGATAAAGATTTGTTTAGGAATTAACATGCATGATAGGAAAGAGTTGGGCTCCTAACTACATCTCTAGCTGAGAGAGATGGTAAGACTGTGTGGTACTTCCAAGAAGAAGGGGGAAATTACCCTAGGAATAGCAACTGGGAGGCAGACATGGAATAACACTTAATAGGAGAGAAGGTGCTGACTTCACTATCCTATTTATTTGTCTTCTTGCTACAGGACCATCTTCTCTTCTTCCTTATACACTAGACATTGCCGTTTCTAGCACCCTTTCTATCTCCTGCCCAGTCTGCATCCATATATCCCACTATCTGGGATTGTCACTTGTTGGTAATGTTAGTTTCAGATGTGCAGTGCCATGCAGGTACTTTGCAAGTCTTTTGACTGCATTCCAGTCCCTTTTGCTTGGCGATTCCATCTTTCTGCATAATATGCCCACAGCCCCTACATCAGGACATGTCAATGTGCTTATATATGGCAGCCTTCCAATTGCTTCTCTGTATTGCTTGTTGTCAGGCAGAAGTTCACTGTTCCATTACTGGTTCAGGCAGTTTGTTTCCATAGGAGTGCTTGGTGGCTTAGTTCCTTTCATACTCGTAGTCCAGAAGTTCTAGGATTTTCTGCTTCTGATTGATAAGACAGCTTCCATCTTCCTCTTGTTCTACATATATTCCAAGATAGTAGTTGATGTTTCCTAATTCTTTTAGTTCTACTTCTTGATTCAGATGGTGAACTTTTCATCACAGAGCAGGGGTATCAAACATACATCCTGCAGACCTGATCTGCCAAAGGGCTCCAATCAGACCTGCCAGCAAGTAGCCATTGTCTGCTTCCTTCTTCCTTGCCTGCTTCTTTCAGTCACCATTATTTCTATCTCTCCAGTGAGGAGGCAGTCGAACAAACCAGCCTCTCCTCGCTCTTTCCTTCCTCCCCCTCCCTCTTCCCAAAGGGAGGAGGAGAGAGGAGAAGCCTCAGCCAATGGAGGAGTTCAGCTCTGTAGCTCTGCTGTGTGATTAAGTTTGCCAGGCTCAATCAATCACACTGCAGAGCAACTGAGCCAAGCCTCTCTTCTTTCTAGTGATTCAGGCTCCTCCCCTTTCTCATCTCCTGGGGAAGAAGGGAAAGAGGGAGAATCTCCTTTACCCAGTTCCCTTGATCCCACTGGAGAGATACAAAGAAAGCAACTGTAAGACCAGCAATGTTTTACTCAAGGTATGAGTTTTTGCCTTGCTACAGAGAGACAGAGCATGTTATCGGTGCAACTGAGTTTGCCAACCCCTGTATTCATGCTCTCATGATCCAGTCTTTCTCAAAAGGAAAGCATGCAAACTGTTTAAAAGAGGGATAACAAGAAGCCAGGATTAGTCTGAGGGTGTGTTTCCAGACCAAGTTAACCCAGCACATTTCCTTCGGTTTTTCTTTCACATTTTCCTTTGTTTTCCTTTGATTGATTGGGGATTTTGAACTTAGACTTCCCAGGTAGTAGGCTGGTATTGACCACTATACATGACTGTCTCTCTGTTACTGCACTGCCTCATAAGAACTGCAGTTATTTTTCTGGGGAAGACTACAGTTTTGTATATACATACATAGCCCTCAATCTGTGCCATTGTGTCTTCACATGTTCTTGGCCAACATATGAAGCAGCTTAAGTACAAAAGTTCACAATGCCCAGCCATGTTATGTTTTCCTCTGGGTCTTAAGATCAAAGCATTGACCATGAGATTTCTATAATGAATGTCAATAAATTAAATGAAGGTTTGCAACTTACAGATGCACACTTGAATAACATCTGAAAAACATATTCAAGATTGTTACAGCACAAACATTGTCAGCAGTTTTTGATGCAATGATTCAGTGCAAGAGGTGTCAGAGACTGTTAAACAGAATATTGCAAGCGTCTAATGTTTTAAGCATGTCTTATTTTAAGTTTAAAATTTTTTAATTGTGTTTGTTTGTGCCTCTTATAAAGTTTATATCTGTGCATTACATTTTATGACACACATGGCCTGGCCCAACAAGGTCTCACTTATGTCAGTTCTGGCCCTTATAATAAATGAGTTCAACACCCCTGCTCAAGAGCATTCTTACTGAAGTGGCTTTTCTCCAAGCTTGGCTTCTTCTGCAGGTTTTCATGCTATGTCTTCCCATGTGGGAGGTTCAGGTATAGATTCTTGGGGCTCTTTAGCTTGGAGAAACGTTGACTGCAGGGTGACGATAGAGGTTTACAAGATAATGCATAGGATGGAGAAAGTAGAGAAAGAAGTACTTTTCTCCCTTTCTCACAATACAAGAACTTGTGGGCATTCAATGAAATTGCTGAACAGTCAGGTTAAAACAGATAAAAGGAAGTACAGTACTTCTTCACCCAAAGGGTGATTAACATGTGGAATTCACTGCCACAGGAGTGTGTTTATATATATATACAACACACAGGAGTGTGTTTATATATATATATATATATATATATATATATATATATATATATATATATATATATATATATATATATATATATATATAAACACACACACATATATATAAAATTTTTTGGCCACTGTGTGACACAGAGGCCGTTTTCGCACTTAGCGTTTGCTCCCCTTTTTCCGCGGCGCAATTATCTCCGGATCATTTTTCTCGTTTTCCCACTAGTGACTCTTTGCGGAGTCACCTTCCCTGAAGCCCCGGCTCAAATCGTTTTCGCACTGGCATCGACTTGAGTTCGATGCCCTGTCAATCATTTTTTTTTAAGCGCAATTCCAGTTGCGTAACAGCGTAACTACGTAACAACGCAACAACGTAGCGACGCAATAGAGAATCCCCTTTTCGCGGGCAAACCATCACGTGACGCTTCTTCTTAAGTATTGGCTGCAGCAGCAGCATCCTCCATACTGCCTTGTATCGTCAGAAGTATTCACAATGGAGAATCTGGATGACGAGAGTATGGCGCTGCTTTATTCAGCATTGCAGCTTCTGCTTCTGTGCCTCTGCGCCGGGCGCCAAGTCCTCTGCACCGGAGGAAAACTCCTCACTCATCGTGCATTTAGATCCCGGAATCCTCTGATCTCCTCTAGAAAGTCTGACGCCCGGCTTCGGCTGATTAGAGGTGGCACTCGCCACCAGGAACGTAGATGGCACTATCTTGCCGGACTGCGGTTTTCGCCCAGGTATTGGGTGTTCCCCCGTGAACGGCTCTGGTGGGAGAACTTTGTGCTTGTGTACTGGGGTGACGAGCAATGGCTTCTCAACTTCCGGATGACCAGAGGGACCTTCCTGGAGATTTATGCCGCTGTGAAGGACAAGCTGGAAAGGCAAACCACACGGATGAGGTATCCTGTCCACCCTGAGAAGCGGCTCGCGGTAGCGCTATGGTACCTCGCAACCGGAAGCGCCTATCGGGAAATCAGCTGGCAGTTCGGAATCGGCCTTACCACCGTCCATGGGATTGTGATGGAGGTCTGCGAAGCCATCGAGACCCGTCTGTTTTCAAAGGTCGTCTGCCTCGGTGACGACATTGGAACGGTGTGTATATATTTTTTTTCTCCCTTCCCTAGTTTTGCGTTATAACGCAATATCGATATATAAGATGCGATTCTCCATTGCTAATACAGTGGACGCTGCATTAACCTTGACCTGATCCATTGTACTCCATTTCTCAACAGATTATGGATGGTTTCGGTAAACTCGGTGTGCCGCATACGGTGGCTGCTGTGGACGGATCGCATATACCGATACGGGCGCCTGGGGGAAGAACTGAGGAGTTTTGCAACCGGAAGATGTTCTGTTCGGTGATCCTCCAAGGCACGGTTGATCACACAGGACGCTTCCTGGATGCAGAGTTTGGCTACACTGGGAGGACCAACGATGCCTTCGTTTTTGCAAACAGCCATCTCTGCGCCGCCAATGATGCAGGGCTCTGGGTTCCAGGGAACCCTACGGTGACTTTTGGAAATGTGACCATCCCTGCGCTTGTGTTGGGCGACGGAGCGTACCCCCTTAGGCCGTGGCTGTTGTCCCCGTACAGGAAACCCATCGGGCCCGTGCAGAAGCACTTTAACAAGAAGCACGCCAGGGCCAGGAACGTGGTGGAGCGTGCGTTCGGGCGGCTTAAGGCTCGCTGGCGTGTCCTGCTAACGCGAATGAACGCGCAGTACCGGAGTGTGTTCTCCATCGTGACCGCATCTGTGACTCTGCACAATATTTGTGAGGAAAAGGGACATGCGGTCACGCTGGATATTCCTGATAAGGGGGTAACACTCCTCCCGGAACCAGAAGAGCCAGACTTTAGGGTGATCAACAGGAGGCAGTTAGAGAGCGGGAGGATTGTGCGGGATGCTGTCGCGGAATACATTTATCAAAGGAGAAGATGATTCTGCGGCTTCCTGTCCACCATGTCTCTCGCTGCCGCTGCCGGCTGCGACTGAAAAAAGACTGCTGTTTCGTTATTACGATCTTTCGCTATCACAAACGTTCCCTGTATTCCTTTTTTAGCCTCTTCTCAGCTTCCATCCAGTAATACTGCATATTTCTTAACATTATGCCTGCGTTTGTTTAGGCTGCTTCCCGTTACAGCGAATAAAGTTTTGCGCATTATAAACTGCATTGCTTTCATTTACTTTGGTGGTGGTTGGGGGGGGGAGTAATATTTTGGTGCACCAGGGGTTCTCACACGTGCTTCTGGCCTGGGTCTGTTTTTGCCTTGTCAATCAGGATATGCCTTCCCCATGATTGGATAAATCAAAGCAGAAAGGGGAGGCTGCTATTTCGCAAAATCGAAAGAGCGTTAGTTCGAAATGGCGGCCAGGGGAAGGAGAGGGACGTTCTGGCAGCGGGAGGAGGTGCTGGCAATGTTGGAGATTGTGGAGAGGAGCGGGCACGCTCGCGAAGTGATGTCCAGCACCCACCTCACCACAAGCCACATCTATGAGGCGATAGCCAGGAGGCTGCAGCGGAGGGGGTTTGACCGGACTGCTGCGCAGTGCCGGTCAAAAATCAAACGCCTCCGCTGCAGCTTCATGGCTAGCCTGCAAGCGTGGGGCGGTATCCCCAGGGCCTCAGGACGGACGCCCTACCACGACGCCATGGTGCGTCTTTGGGAGTTGGCGGGGCGGCCCCGTTGGGAGGACCGTCATCATGATTGTGAGTAACACCACACACACACACAACACACAAACGCCACACACACCCCTTCCTTCTTTGTTACTGCTTCATGGCAGTACAGTACAAGATCCACAACCCCCCCCCCCCTTTCTATGCTCTGCTGTGCCTTCCTGGTGGAATGGGGGGGGGACCATGGATGATCACAGAAACCTCATTAATTGGATCCCAGCCTCCGACCCTTTCTATTTCCTGATGTGCCTTCCTGGTGGAATGGGGGGAGGGACCATGGATGATCACAGAAACCTCATTAATTGGATCCCAGCCCCCAACCCTTTCTATTTCCTGATGTGCCTTCCTGGTGGAATGGGGGGGGGCATGGATGATCACAGAAACCTCATTAATTGGATCCCAGCCCCCAACCCTTTCTATTTCCTGATGTGCCTTCCTGGTGGAATGGGGGGGGGCATGGATGATCACAGAAACCTCATTAATTGGATCCCAGCCCCCAACCCTTTCTATTTCCTGATGTGCCTTCCTGGTCCAGTACGTATTACCTGCAGGTTACAGTGCAGTTTTCACATATGCTGTGTGCTTTCATTCACATCACTTGCATGTATGAGTTTCATTGCTTGTTTTTTTTCTAGTTGACACCTGTCCACGAGGCGCAGCGGAGCGGCCAGGCCCACCCTCGGAGGGAGAGGAGGAGCAGGGTGCGGAGGAGCAAGAAGGTACATTACCTGACAAAGCGGCCGCCTCTTGGTTACTGCGCATTAAACGCATTAATAAGCCATGTGCGCAGGGCGTTCAAGAAAATAATATAATGATTACTTTTGCAAATCTTAGGCAGTGGGAGCCCAGCAGCACAGCAGGCAGGAGGCGCTGAGGAGGCAGGAGGCGCTGAGGAGGCAGGTGGGTTCGCTGAGCCGCAGATAGAAATCAATAGGCATGGCGTGCAAGTTTCTAATAAATATGATGTTGCAGCCCTTGTCAGCCGCCCTGTCAGATGATTACAGGAGTGCACTAACTACCTGCCTCTAGGGCCACGAGGCGAGGCAGAGCGGCCAGGCTCACCCTTGGGGGGAGAGGAGGATGAGCAGCAGGGTGCTGAGGAGCAAGAAGGTACATTACCTGACAAAGCAGCCACCTCTGGGTTACTGCAGTGCCTCTCAGGGCACTGCGCACTAACGTTGCTATACAATGGACACATGCTATGTGTGCATTGTATGTGCTATACAATGCACACATGCCTATAATTTTCTAATGTGCATGCATGGTGTGCTTGCATTTCAGTGGTGGAGGAGCAGGTGCACCAAGCACAGGAGGACACCATTGCCCGTCTCGAGGCCCTCATGCGCCAGATCGAGGCCCTCGAGCGGTGCCCAGCACCGGAGGCACCACTGGAGGCCAATGCCGGGCTGGAGGCCCTCACCCAACGAATCGAGGCCCTCGAGCGGCGCCCAGCACCGGAGGCACCACTGGAGGCCAATGCCGGGCTGGAGGCCCTCACCCAACGAATCGAGGCCCTCGAGCGGCGCCCAGCACCGGAGGCACCACTGGAGGCCATTGCCCGGCTGGAGGCCCTCTGCCGCTCAGCGTGTGAGTGCTCACTATTTTGCATGATGGGTAGTTCTTGTGAGTGACTGAGTGCTGTGCGTACATTACTGAGGGCGTTGCACTTACTTGCTTCTTTTCTAAATTGCAGTGAGCGCCTTCACGCGCCGGATTGACGCCCTGGAGCGGCAGTTCCGGAGACTGGAGCGGGCCAGGGGTGGGGGGTTGGGTGAATAAAGTTTTATATAGTTTTAATAAAGTGTTTGTCAGTTTTAATAAATTCTTGTTAATGTTGAAACCTTAAGATATCGTTTTTCTTTACCTAAACACCGAACTGGGACCTTTGCAAAACATAACTTTATTAAAAGTGCGTTAACCTGACAAGAACACAACATCAGCTGTACACAGCTGCTGCGTATTAATCTCTAAGGTAGGAACAGCCTGCCCGTGCAGGTATAAGCAATGAAATAACATCATCAATAACAACATGCACAACATGTAAACAATGAAATAACATCATCAATAACAACATGCACAACATGTAAACAATGCCTGCAACTCACTGCCTCCCTTGATGGGCATTGATTCTGGTACCCAGGAATGGGACAGTGCTGAAAAACACAGCAAAATAAAAAGGCAGAGCAGCAGTACCTGCTTCTGTCATAGACAGCATTGCATGTCAGAAGCAGCCAGCCAGTAATGAAATGGTTTTAGGGCTCAAAATACACCCTCTGCTTCCCTGTGCAGGATCTTTTCTTGCCCCTACGGGAAGCCGCCACACTGCCACTTGAGCAGGGTGCAGGAGACAGCAGGCTCTGACTCTCAGGCATAGAGTCTTCTGCCAAAACCGGGTAAGCTATATCTGAAGGCAGTGGCCCACGAGTTTCGCTGCAGTCACAGTTTAGGTGAAGCTGCCTATGTGTGACAGATGGTGGAGATGCTGCATATGGTGGAGATGTTGCAGTGGCTGGTACCTCACCCACCCTTCCCTGTGCCCTACCTTCCCTAAAAATTTGGGCAATGCTGCCTAGCATATCAACAGCTGCCCTCATAACATCCACAGTCTCCCTTGTGGCCTGTTCGAAAGCCTTTACCAAGCCTGTGTCACGCTCTCCCTGCAAAGTGAACCTGCGTTCTTCAGAAGCTAGCATTCGGTCAAAGCGCTCCATCGCGTCTTCATGATCCACACGGCTTTGATTCATCATCTTTTCAGCTACATTATTCAGCATGGCAACCCTTCGCTGACGTTGAGCTTCGTTCTCCACACTCGCCTCCTTTATTTGCTGTGCTGATGATACCGGCACCTGATCTCCTGAAGCATCTCCTCAAAGAAGAAGGATGGAAAGATTACATTCCCTGGAAAACTCTGGGAATACACCCCTCGCTTGAGCTAGGGTACAAGCTCCCATTACTGACATGCACTACTCTACTGCAGGCATTTGCATCGCTGCTGTACATTAAGCAGAAAGCCCAAGAGCATACCTCCTTCCGCTGCTTCCTGCTCTGAGAGGACAGCATCTCCAGGTCCTCCCCTTTGGATACTGCACCCTTCTTACTCCTCAAAGTCACCTGGAATTGAAATTGACACAACACTCATTCCTCTCCATGGTTAGTGCTGCAAAGCCCATGCTTACCTTAAAAATCTGTACTATAACATGTCTTCAGGAGCAGTTCTGCTCATACATGAAGCAGGAAACGCAGGGTCAATGGTTCAGCAATTGTAAGCTGGGCAATGCATCTAAGTTCCACTGAAAGCTTTCACATTCCACATAAGACTTATCAGAAGCACTGCAGGCCGCACTTACCCCGAAATGACTCCTCGCCTGGATGTTCATCAGTAAAATCCTGGCTCTGTTCCTGTTCCTGTAACGCATTGCTTGGGTTCACGCCGCTTGAGCCTATAGCAATGCAGAAAAATCAACAGTATTACGCTAGCGGGGGCGGGGGGAGGGAGGCAGAAGGCAGAGGAGTGCTGCGAGTATAATAAGTGCCAAACATCCACGTCTCCCTTCATTAAGGGGCGGTTTCATTAAGGTTTTCCCCATGGCTCCCTATCACCGGCCAACCCACAGCAACCACTTACGTTTTTTAGTTTCGTTAGTACGAAGTATCGCTATTGCGATAAAAGTTTGAAAAAACTAAAGAACCCTTTACGTGGGTTTCCTTATGGGTGAGCAGGGACCCCAAACCCTAAAAATTACACGGCTGAGGGGCACTGCATCGCCGGGATACTCACCAGGAGGTGATTCAGTGGTGTGCGTCAGGAGATCAGCAGCGTTGATTGTTTGGAGGTCAGCTGAAGAGATGCTATCTGATCCTTGAATCGGGATGTTTTCCTTATTTGCCTTGTAGTACCGCGCCGTCATGCTTCTCTTCATGAGGGGGGGACGCGCGGACTTATCGTTCTTAAGTATGCGGTGCAGCACATCAAAGTGAGGGCAGTAAACTGGGGATGCTCCAGTCTTTTCATTGTGGCTAACGCATCTTCGATAGTCCGCACGCAAGCCCTTGGTCTTTGTGCGGCACTCAAGCACCGACCTCTTGTGCCCCATGGCATGCATTGCCTTAGATATATCCTCGTAGACATAGATGTTTTTGCGGTTAGAGGCCAGCGCCTTCTGGATCTTTTCCTCAACCCAAATGGACAGCAAGGCTTCTGTTTCGCTCTCCCGCCACGAAACACCACGAGCCCCCATTGGCCTGCTGATGGATGCCATTGCACGTAGCTGCTGTGCGATGGCGGGAGTAAGATGCTCAATGGCGGCCAGCAATATCTGTCCCTTCTTCCTCCCAGTGTTCTGTTCGGCTCATGCAAATTGTGACGATAGCTGCTTCTCGCCTCATGATTGGCCACTAGCATTGGCAGCATGATGTGGGCGATTCCCTGATTCTAGCTCAGCAGTCGCAATTCTCGCGAGACCAAACACCCTCAACTATAATGTATCAGCCGCAATTCTCGCGAGACCCTCGCCATAGCGCGAACCTAACACCCTATCAATAATAATGCATATTATCAATAATCATGTATCAGCCGAAATGTGTTATGTATGATGCAACTGCGAAGTAACAAAACATCACTCGAACAGAGCCGTCGGTTTAGCGAAGTAACGCAACTAAAGTTAAAAATAAAAAAAAATTCTAATGCATCCACCTTTGAAATGGCGTAACAGTGCAGGGACAGCGTAAAACTACAAAAAAAATTGCAATTGAGGCTATTCCAGGAGGAGGGGTCTTTTTTTTTTTCTTTAATTTCGAAATATCGCTATTACGCAAAACTGTGAAGTTTTTTAAAAAAAAATGGCCGCGCCGGCACTTTGGGGAAGCGCCGCGAAAGGCTGATGATTGGCCAAGGGGGTGGATGGGGTGGGAGGACGGAAAGGGAGAGGGTGCCGCCCACACAGCAGTCGATCCGGCGTGGATGGATTTCCCACAGAAAAGTCCGCGGAGTGGATCCGGAGTGGATCCGGAGATTTTCAAAAACTCCGGAAGGAGGTGGATCTAGATACTCCGGCGTGAAACCCCTGCAGCGCCGGAGCAAACCGCAGCGCCGGAGCAACAGGTAGGAAAACCAGGAAAAGATCCGGAGGTAAATGGGGTGCTACGCCGGAGTAAACCCTAGTGCGAAAACGGCCAATGTGTTGGACTGGATGGGCCATTGGGTCTTATGTTCTGCTTTTGCTTGATAAGAAAGTCTTCTTGGTGGTCCTCCTCCTTTGATCTGGTTGATCATCTGACACTTGGCTCAGCAGCCCCTTCTGGTTCTTTAGGCTTTTCAGGTGCATCTTGTGTGTTGTCTATAGTGCTCAGATGCACTGTTTGCTGTGTTTCATTTTTCTCTGTGGGTGTGGATTCACTGATGTCTACTTTCTCCATATTTCTTGATTTCTCCCTTTCATCAATGTAGATCACATTGCAGCTTTTGACTCTTTCTGGTTCTGGGTTAAGGATTCTGTATACTTTGCATCCCAGTGCATAATCAACATAAATGACTTCTTCTGCAGCAAGATCCATCTTGTTCCACTTTTCTTTAGGAATGTAAGTGTAAGGCTTTGATCCAAACACCTTTAGATGATCTGGGCCGGGATTGTGCCCATACCACAGTTCAAATAGTGCATTGCTGGCACCTTTAGTAGGTAATCTGTTTTGCAGGTAGGTAGCAGTGGTGATTGCTTCTCCCCAGAACTTGCCTCAAAGAGCATACATCTGCATATTTCAGTGAAACAGCGTTTCCCTCCCCCCGCCCCCGCTACACCATTCTGCTCAAAGCATTGACCATGAGATTTCTGTAATGAATGTCAGTAAATCAAAAGTAGGTTTGCAACTTACAGATACACACCTGAACAGCATACTCAAGATTGCTACAACACAGACATTGTCTCCAGATTTTGATGCAATAAATTCAGAACGAGATGTGTCAGTTATCAGAGATAAATACACAAAATATTGCAAGAGTACTAATCTTTTAAGCACGTTTTAAGTTTTTAAAAAATCTTTGTGTTTGTCTGTGTCCTTTATAAAGTTTATATCTCTGCTACCTGGCATTACATTTTAGGACACACATGGCCTGACCCAATAAGGTCTCATTTATGTCAGATCTGGCCCTCATGACAAATGAGTTTGACATCCCTGCTTTAAAATTTTTCTAGCACTTGACTTTTCTGTTTAAATAGGTAGGTCACAGTATAACTTGAAAAGTAATCAATAAAAGTCAGTACATATTTATTCCCACTATGGGTTTGAGTTTTCATTAGTCCACAAACTTTCATGTGTTTCAGTTTTAGTAGTTGTTGCATCTGGCTTGTCTTACACCTTTCGTTAAAGCTAGTTCTCATCCTCTTCACTTGAATGCAATACATATATTTTCCTTCAACAGCACATTTGCTTGTCTGCATGCCTTTAGTTACATTGTGGCTTTCAAGTTGGCTAACTCTCTCAACTGTCTGTGCCACAGGCAGGAGCAATTCTTGTGAACACAATATTTGGTAAAGTTTGCTTTCTGAATGCAATTCTCAAGAGCCTATAAATCCTGATGCACTTTGCCAGTTGCAATTAAGCGTCCCCCATGTCTAATATGTAATGTGTAGAGAGCCCCGTGGCAAACCACCCTGTAAAAAGTCTGTTGTGAAAATGCTGTGAAAGCAACGTCACCCCAGAGTCAGAAACGACTGGTGCTTGCACAGGGGACCTTTCCTTTCCTGTCTGATATATCATTTTTATCTAAAAGATGTAATCTTGCCTTTCTTCACAAGTACTGTCACAGAAATAAGACTATTTGCCAGTTCTGGGACATAAAGGCAGTCTTTAACCAAGGATGTCTTTGCTGTCATCACTAGAGAGTTTGCATTTTTCGGTTTCTGAGCCAATACCTTCTGCCATTATAGATTGTCCATCTGCAATACTTAGGCTGCAATCATACACACTAAATAGTGCACTTTCAATGCACTTTCCAACTGGATTTTGCCAGTTCACACAGTAAAATCCAAGACAGCGTTATTTTTTAGTTCTTATTTAGCACTACATATAATGATAGTTAGATGTTATTTGGTGCTCTACATTTATGCTGGGATAAATTCAAATATCTATGCTGTAGGATGGTGAAATAGTGGTCACCTCCTCATTAGATATTGAATGCCAATTTAAATAATTCTGTCTTGCAGGCCCTGTGGAATTGTGCCAAATTATCCATTTCAACCCTGAGAACAAGGAACAGGCAGCTGCAAGGCCACCCAGTGTTATCTGACTTCCAGAGACTTTTATAGTTTCATTTCTTCATGTTTAGGGAGGCTTGGAATGTTGGAGGGGGGATTCTACTGGTAGATTTTGGCACTTAGCAGTTTGAATGTATAACCAATGGATCCAGAGATATATCTATATGGACTGGGGTCACATGCATTAGTTTCAGCAAGAACTGTCGTGCACCATAACTGTCTAGTTTATTCAATAAAACACCTTTATTCAACTATGAAGGAGTATTGATTGGTGAAGATTGTGCAGTACTTGACAAAGGCAAGTAACAGACAAAGAGGCTCAATATCTAACTGATGAGAAGGTGGGACCAACTGCCAAATGTACTCTAGTAAGAGAATTCTTTTAACACTTTCCCTCCCTGATCCTCTTGCATGCAGAGTTACAATATCCAACAGTACCCACCACAGCCTCAACAGGGTTGAGGATTCTGTATTTTGAATCAGAGCATTTTGAAATGCAGAATCATCTATGAGCATCTGAGGGCAGATCATTTTAACTGGACCCTCTTTTTTGTGGAGTGCTCATGCCATAGTCACTCAACCTTGCCTTCAAGAGATAACAGTCAGACCACAGTTTTTCCAAAAGGTTGGAAGAAACAACAATACACAATTAAAGCATACAGCATCAGGCTCTCTCTTGACAAATGCTTCGGTTTAAAATTTATATTAGTTTCAAAAGAAGAAAGGGAAAGGGGGAGTTGGGAATAGAAAATTAAGATAGAGATAATGATACAATTTTAGTTTGGTCCATATGGTAGAAGAAGAAGAATTGCAGATTTATACCCCGCCCTTCTCCCTGAATCAGAGACTCAGAGCGGCTTACAATCTCCTGTGTCTTCTCCCCCCACAACAGACACCCTGTGAGGTGGGTGGGGCTGAGAGAGCTCTCACAGCAGCTGCCCTTCGAAGGACAACTCCTGCAATAGCTATGGCTGACCCAAGGCCATTCCAGCAGGTGCAAGTGGAGGCGTGGGGAATCAAACCCAGTTCTCCCAGATAAGAGTCCGCACACTTAACCACTACACCAAACTGGCATATGGTAAAACATCTTCCAAATGGAATATCATTAGATTATTGTTAAACATCTTTGCAATTTGAAAAACATTATTCTAGTTGTAAGTTATCATTCAAAATATTGATATACTCTAATTAGATTATTTTTTATATTCCAGTATGTATCATAAAATAGAAAAGAAAACAGGTTTACGCCAACATATCTTAAGTATCTAACCATGCATATAATTTTTCCCAATGTTTCCTTGCTTCTTCTTTAGGTTTCCCAGCCAACAGCTGGGATAAGTAGTCTATTTCTGCCGTTTCCAGAATTTTCCTTACCAAGTCCAATCTCGTCGGAATCTCCTGCAGTTTCCATTTTTGCGCCAGAAGAATTCTGGCTGCTGTGCTCATGTGGGCTATTAAATGTCTCATCTCTCTTGTATAGTCACTCGGATATACGTTCAATAAAAATAATTCTGGTTTGAATTGAATCTGTGTCTTCAATATTTTTTGTAAAAGTTTCTGCACCATCTTCCAATTGTCTTTCACCACCTCACAGGTCCACCACATATGATAAAATGAGCCTACATGTTTCATACATTTCCAGCAATTATTAGACATGTTAGAGTACATTTTAGAAAGTTTCTGAGGAGTTACATACCACCTATAAAACATTTTATACAGATTTTCTTCAAAGGCTACTGACTTAGTTAATTTAATATTGGATTTCCAAGGCATTTCCCATTCCTCTAAAGTAATATTATGACTGTCTCTTGACAATGAAGAGCTTTAAGTGAGAAACCAGGTCAAACAAGAGAGGCTCAGGAGACCAGACAGTAATTTGTTTTTCCAGGTCAAAGAAGTGTAGTAAGGTCAACAATCAGTTGCTTCCAGAAAAGTGCTTGAAGATGTCAGCAGCCCTACTGGGTTTTTCTTCAGATTTTCAGACAAAGACTGGGGAACCAGCCTCAAGGTCCAATAAACACAGATATTGCATGCCAAGATTCAAACATGATGGTCTTTGACCGAGAAGCTGCACTCAATATGCTACTAAATCTCTTATTACAAAGAAAGATACTTTATCCAACAATAGAGTAATGCCCCTGCAATGTCAGTATGTCAACTTTAAATGTTTAGTTTCTACCAGGCTAGTTGGGACTGAAGGCTACATGATATAGCCAGATCTTGACAGGTCTCAGAAGCTAAACAGAGGCAATACTTAACAAAGAGACCACCAAGGAAAACTCTGCAGAGGCAAACAATGACAAACTACTTCTACTTCTTACTTGTCTTGAAAGCCCCTTGCTGGGATCACCATAAGTTGGCTGCAGTTTGACAGCACTTTGCATACACACAACAGGCCAGTTTCCTATTTCACTTTTTTTTTTTAATTGTCCTATTTCAAGAGACTGTTGACAGAAGATACCTAAGTATGTATACTGCAATTTAGTCTGTCCATGTGCAGATTTACTTGAAAACAAATCACAATATGCTATAAGAACATAATAAAACTCCTGCGAGATCAGACTGCTAGTTCATCATGTTTCCCAGAGTGACCAGTCAGATGCCTCCAAGAAACCTACAGTCAAAGATACCTCCAAGAAACCTGCATCTGAACCTAGATTTAGTCACCATGGGCATATAAAGTGGTTGCTACCACTACCCTCCAATGAATATGACTAATCCCCTTCTAAAGCCCTCTATGTTCAGCAAGTTGTATATCTTGTGTGACAGAGGACTCTGTATAGTAATTATACACTGTGGAGTTGCTTTCCAAGTAGGTATGCATATTACATCCTAGAGCTCAAGTTGATTTGGTTGCTCACATGAGATATTGTGGCATCTGCTTTGCTGAATAACAGTCACAAATAATACTATCAGAAATTAATTTTATGTGCAGTACATAAACATATTATCATCAATATATCTAATTCTCAATGTGACCAAATCTGTGGATCGTTAATTCCTGACACTGAAACTATGAAGGCCTAATAGCTAAGATCTATTGTATCTTATTAAATTCTGAAAAACAATATTAGTTGTCATACCAAAGGGCTTGCTTGGCATGTGCAATGTAATATTCCTATCACTGAGGCACAATGGAGAGAAATTTGGAATTCTATCATCTATCTAACAAATGTAATCAATATAAAAATGCAGTCTATAAAAATCTTCACACCTTATCCCTATGAAAATACATCATATCAGCCTTGAGTTGCTGGAAACATTGTGGGGAGACCAGCATGTATTGACATTCTTGGTGGAGTTGAAGCTATATTCAAAAGTTTTGGAAAGATGTAATTTCACAGATAAAATAATTACAAGCTATTCAGTTTCCTTTCTTTCAGAAACAATCCTGCTCAATTTATGGAAAGATAAATCTATTTAGAAGAAAATTGTTAGTGATTCTTGTCACAGCAGCAAAATCTACAATAGCAGCTAACTGGAAGGTCAGCAGCCCTCCTCAGATTGCTTCTTGGGAAATCACTTATAGGATTATTTCCTAATGGAGAAACTAACAGACATGGTATCCCGCAAATGGATTCCCATAATTTTGACTCAGAATTTATGACACATTGGCTTCCAGTTTTGGAATGTCTAACTTTGCTCAAAATGATTTTTTAAAAAATCAGCCAATTCATACTACAACATTAATTTATTCATGACACTTATATGTCAAATAGATGTATGTGTCAACTGGTATTTACTGTTAAAATGTTTGTTGTTTACTGGTGTATTGTATTAGTTATGTTTTCCTTGTATATATTTGCACAAAAATTAATAGCATTTAATTTTTTAAAAAGCTACAAACAGATAAGATCTTTCTACAATCCCCCCCCAAATCTGAAATGTTTTAAAAAGCATAAAACAAAACAACACCTCCCCCCATGACAGAATCGCTGACTGTAGCTTTGAGAAATATATGCCCTCTATGGCAGTTTCTAGGCAACCACAATAGTATTTCTAGTTTTCAGCCCTCAGTTTCTGTCAATCCAAGGAAGGGGAAGAGGACAGGGTCCTTTCTAGAGCTGTTTTACCCTTTCAAGTGTGGACTCAATGGGACCAGAACTGGCAGCAAATACCAGGTGTCTTAATACCACATAATTTTCATAATTCACTCAGGTCTGGATGTTTGCTGCTAATAAATGAAAGCCAGTGTGGTGTAGGGGCAACAGTTTCAGACAAATGTCTGGGAGGCCTAGGTTCCAATCCCCACTCTGTTGTGGAAGCTCACTAGGTGATTTTGGTCAGTCATGCATTCTAGCCTAACCTTAGCCTAAACTAGATTTGCCTATCCCCAGTTTGGGGCAGGGGATCCCCTGGTTTGGATGCCCTCCCCCTGCTTCTGGGCACTCCATTATACCCTATGGAGACTGGTTCCCATAGAGTATAATGGAGAATTGATCCATGGACATCTAGAGCTCAGGGGGGGGGGACTGTTTTTTTGAGGTAATGGCATCATATTTTTCACATAGCTGCTGGTGCCTCTCCTCAAAAAAACATACACCCATGTTTCAAAAAGATTGGACCAGGGGGCCCAATCCTAGGAGCCCAAAAGAAGGTGCCTCCATCCTACATTATTTCAATGGAGGAAAGGCATTTAAAAGAAGTGCTGTCCCTTTAAATGTGGTGGCCATGACTCCCTTCAGAGCTTAATCATGCTTGTCACAAATTTGCTCCTAGCTCTACCCCCAAAATCACCTGGTTTCATTCCAAAGTTCCCAGTTATTTCCTGAGTTGGGCCTGGTAAACATGGCCTGAGCTACATCACAGGGTCATTGTGAGGATAAAACTGAGGAAAGGAGAATGATGTAAGCAGTTTAAGGTCATCATTGTAGAGAAAAGTGTGGTATAAACGAAATAAATAAATAATAACTATAGCTGAAAATGGGAAACAGATAAA
The DNA here is from genome assembly GCF_032191835.1 of Heteronotia binoei. NCBI lineage: Eukaryota > Metazoa > Chordata > Lepidosauria > Squamata > Gekkonidae > Heteronotia > Heteronotia binoei. The sequence continues at coordinate 770,919 of NW_026800083.1, forward strand.
AGTTGGTTGGTGGATAGGAAGGAGAGGAGGAAGCAAGAAAGTGTTGGGAGGAGGGAAGAGGAAATAGTGCAGGGAGGAAAATACAGGGGAAAGTAAGGTACCACCTGCAAGTCCCTGTTTGTTCCCCACTACAGAAGTAGAACCAGGTCTATAGCTGGAAAAGTAGGTGACAGCTATGGCCAGGAGTGCCTTTTATCAGATTTGAATGGTCATTCAGCTGCAGTCTTTCCTGGACTGAAAAGATCTGGCCACTATGGTGGCCTAATCCATTATGAACCTGCCCAGTCTCTACAGCAATCTTTGGAGGCCCTGCTTTGGCTGCTCCTGACTTCTGAATGGGTGGCAACCTGAGAGAGGACCTTCCCAGTCATGGCACCAAAGATCTGGGCATCTATCCCAGGGAGATTAATCTGTCCCCTTCTGTTGCCATCTCTTACCAGCCAGTAAAGAGTCTTCATTTCATCTGGCATTCTTCAATGATCGCTCCTTCCTTTTTATGTCTCTTATGTATTTAAGCTCTGTTTTGTATGCATTTGAACTCTCCTTTTAAATTGCTTTAATGATGTGTGCTTGGGGGGGCTGATTTTAATGGTTTTAATTAAATCTTGCCCGAGGGAGCTCAGATGTCCTCTACGGGACATCATAAATAGATCCCTCCTGGAGGGGCGTTTTCCAATGCCCTTAAAAGAGGCCTTGGTCCACCCCCTCTTGAAAAAAAATACAGCGGACCCGGCCGAATTGGCAAACTACCAACCGGTCTCGAATTTACTGTTTTTAGGTAAAATTATAGAGAGGGCAGTGGCGTTGCAGTTGCAGGGTTTTCTGGATGATGCTTCCATCCTAGACCCTTGCCAGTCTGGCTTTCGCCCGGCCATGGAATGGAGACAGTGCTGGTCGCCTTGGCAGATGACCTCCAGCGGCATCTGGATCGAGGTGGTGTGGCGGTGCTGATGCTGTTAGACCTGTCGGCTGCGTTCAACACGGTTGACCATCGGCTACTGACCTGTCGCCACGCCGATGTTGGGGGTCGCCCTACAATGGCTCTCCTCCTTCCTCAAGGATCGGGGACAAAGGGTGGCAATCGGGGGTGAGCTATCCCAGAGGCACACACTACATTTTAGGGTGCCTCAGGGAGCAGTTCTCTCACCGATGCTATTTAATATCTATATACACCCCCTTGCCCAGATTGCCAGGAGGTATGGGCTTGGGTGTCACCAGTATGCAGATGACACCCAGCTCTATCTGCTAATGGACGGCCGGCCTGGCTGCGTCCCAGAGAATTTGGACCTGGCACTGCAGGCTGTGGCAACTTGGTTAAGGCTGAGTGGGCTGAAACTGCATCCAGTGAAGACAGAGGTCCTTTGCTTGGGTTGGGGCACTCTGAGAAGGGAAATATCTCTCCTGGTTTTTGACGGGGCGCCATTGAAAGCAGCGTGCTGAGTCAGGAGCCTGGGAGTCCTACTGCAGCCTTCATTATCAATGGAGGCCCAGATAGTAGCCACTGCCAAGTCAGCCTTTTTTTATCTGAGGCGGGCAAGGCAGTTGGCTCCCTTCCTAGAGTGTCAGGACCTGGCAACAGTGATTCATGCAACGGTCACCTCAAGACTGGATTACTGTAATGCCCTCTACATGGGGCTGCCTCTGTGCTGAATCCGGAAGCTGCAGCTGGTGCAGAACGCGGCTGCTAGACTGTTGTTGGGGCTTCCAAAGTGGGAGCACATACAGCTGGGGCTGCGTGAAGTGCACTGGCTGCCAGTTATATACCGGATTCGTTACAAAGTGCTGGTTATCACCTTTAAAGCCCTATATGGCCGAGGACCTGCCTACCTCAGGGACCGTCTCTCCCCATACGAACCCCAGAGAGCACTGAGGTCAGCAGGGAAGAACCTGCTGACTATTCCCGGGCTGAAAGAGGTAAAGCTACAGAGTACCCATGCTCGGGCCTTCTCTGCTGTGGCTCCACTCCTATGGAACCAGCTTCCGGAAGAAATGCGGGCCCTGCGGGACTTTGAACAGTTCCGCAGGGCCTGCAAGACCATCCTTTTTCGAATGACCTTCACCAACTAAAGAGAGAGACTGCTAAGTAAATTCACCATCTGTATAATAGCACCAGCATATTAATATTAATTAATTTTATTATTTTAGAATTTTAATAGAATTTTAATTAACTGTTAAACTATTAGGGTTTGTAGAATCTTTCGGGATCAAGTGCCATGTTCTACTGGAGAAAGTTTTCCTTCCAGACGTTTCGTTCTCAGCTGCGGAGAACATCCTCAGTGGCGTTGCAGCCGGAGCAGGCGCTCAGACCTTCTTGGCTGCTGTGCATTGAGTGGGGCCAGGGCTGCTGGAGAGCTGCTATTTCTAGGCTGGAGGGGGTGTGATGAAAGGGCAATTAGTTTGTGGATGTGCCCATTGTTTGGTGGGGCTTCCTGGAAGGGTAGTGATAAGGAAACTGGCTGTTGAATGTGACCATTGTTCCATGTCAATTGCTGGGAGGGTTGGAAGGGGTTTGAAGATAAGGAAGATGGTTGTTGACTGTGCTGATTGTTCTGTGGAATTTGCTGGTTGTTCTGAGACTTTCTGCAATTTATAGTCTGTAGGGTGTTTTGCAGAGCTGGGTACCAAGATTGGTGGATGAAAATGCCTTCTTCCTTTCTGTTAAAATTGTGCTGGTGTTTGTAAATCTCAATAGCTTCTCTGTTCAGGCGGGTATGATAATGTGAGACCGTAGAAAGGACTTCAGTTCTTTCAAAGTGGATGACGTGGTCTCCTTCTTGAAGTGCATGTTCAGCTACAGCTGATTTTTCTGGCTGAAACAAGCGACAGTGTCTCTTGTGTTCGGTGAGACGGGTGTTGATACTGCGTTGGGTAGTGCCAATGTAGACTGCACCACAGGAGCAGGGTATTTTGTAGACTCCAGGGGTTGAAAGTGGATCTCTCATATCTTTGGCCGAGCGCAGCATGTGGCGGATCTGTTGTGTGGGCTTGAAGACTGTGTCAACATTATGGCGTTTGAGAATTTTGCCAATGCGGTCGGTGACAGATTTTATGTAGGGCAGGAAGGCTGTACCCACATTTGTGTGTGGCTCGGGATTTGGTGTGAATGGTCTCCTGGGATGGAGGGCTCTTCTAATTTCTTGTTGGGAGTATCTATTGGCCTGCAGTGACTGTATGAGGTGGTGTAGTTCCTGTTGGAGTTGGCTTGGTTCACAGATGCGTGATGCATGGTGAATGAGGGTTCTTACAACTGTATGTTTTTGGCGAGCATGATGATTGGAATTCTTATTTAGATAGCGATCGGTGTGTGTGGGTTTCCTGAATACAGTGTGGCCGAGTTTTCCGTCATCTTTGAATAACTTTCTCCTCCATCTGAATTCAGTCCATCCTCGTATCCAGTTCACCGTGGAGAAAGAAAACAATGGTCAACTTGCCTTTCTTGACGTTCTCATTACCAGGAAACCTGAAATCTTTGATAACTGTTAAATTAGTTTTGTTTAGTTATACTGTACAATGTATGTATTGATTTGTGCTGTTAGCCGCCCTGAGCCTGCTTCGGCGGGGAGGGCGGATATAAATAAAATGATGATGATGATGATGTTATATGACCATGTATGTTTTAAACGGTTATATGCCTTGGTGGTCCTTGAAAGGGCCACGTTACAGGCCGTGGCTAGGTCGCTCAGGCTGAGTGGGCTGAAGCTAAATCCGGTGAAGACAGAGGTCCTTTGTTTGGGCCATCGTGGTCAGGGAGGGGAAATTCCCCTGCCAGTTTTTGACGGTGTGCCGCTGACAGCGGCGCACAAGGTCAAGAGTTTGGGGGTACTATTGGAGCCTTCCCTAACGATGGAGGCTCAAATAGCAGCCACTGCTAAGTCCGCATTTTTTCATCTTAGGCGGGCGAGGCAGTTGGCTCCTTTCCTGGAGCATGATGATCTAGCAACGGTGATTCATGCAACGGTCACCTCGAGGTTGGACTACTGTAATGCCCTCTACATGGGGTTGCCCCTGTGCCGAACCCAGAAGTTGCAGTTAGTGCAGAATGCTGCTGCCTGGCTGTTATTAGGGCTCCCAAGATGGGAGCACATTCAGCTGGGGCTCCGGTGTCTGCACTGGCTGCCAATAATATATCGGTACAAGGTGCTGGTTATTACCTTTAAAGCCCTATATGGCCTAGGACCTGCCTACCTTAGGGACCGTCTCTCCCCACATATTCCCCAGAGTGTACTGAGATCGGGCTCCCAAAATCTGCTTGTTATCCCCAGGCCAAAGGAGGCCTGTCTGAAATCCACCAGGGACAGGGCCTTTTCTGTAACGGCTACTTACTGGTGGAACCAGCTGCCGGAAGAGGTGAGGGCCCTGCGGGACCTTGGCCAGTTCTGCAGGGCCTGTAAGACAGCCCTCTTCCGGCTGGCCTATAACTAACTGGCATTGGAAATTCTATAAAAGGTTGTAGTGTAGTATTCTGATAGATCACTTGTTTTATATGTTTTATTATTTTACTGTTTTAACTGCTGTAACTTGATGTATTTTAAATCTAAAATTTATGTCAGATCTTATATGTTCTGAGCCGCCCTGAGCCACTTCGGTGGGAAGGGCAGGATATAAATTGAAATAAACTGAAACTGAAAACAGAATATGATTTCTGTAAACAAATTAAATAAATAAATAAACTCTCTCACACACACACACACACCTGTGAGCAGTACCACACAACTGGGCCTGGCAGCCACAAAACTGAGCCATAGTTTTCCCAAGTAAAGGCTGCCAAGGGGGAGAAAAGAAGAAAAGCTGAAGATGGGTGATGAATAAAGGTAGGTTGACTGGTGGGTGGGAGGGAAAGATGCTATGGAAGCTTTGAGGGAAGGGTTAGAGGAAATAGTAGGGGAAGGGAAAATTAGATGTTTTGTCATGTCCTTGTGCTTCCCCTGCTTGTTATATAATACAACTGAACCCAATATGGAATTTAAAATTGAGAAATGCCCAGCTGCTTTTCCTGTGTGTGCCCCTCTTTTGCATTTTGCTAAAGATAACAGGAAAGAGCATTCTTGTAGCATTTCAAAAGGAAAAGTAACAAGGAGACCTCTCCCTCCCCCTACTTTTATTGCCCCATAGTTTGGAAAGAGAAACAACCCAGTGGTGCCTGGATGATTCCCAGCCAGCAAAAGAAAGGGTCTGAAGTACTGACATAAGAGTACATCTGCAGGATGCCACTGACTCAGCTCAATGCATCCCCAGTATCTTAAATCTGGCTTTTCAGTTATTATTCAAGGGGTTTTCTGTTACTAGGAACTGCTCTAATAACTGAGAGCTGCTTTGCTTTATTACATCAGCAGAGCACTTTGCCAGGGGGAATCTATACTCAGAATGGAAAACTGAGCTGCTAATACGGAGCTTTAACCACTGGGAATGTTAAGCCAGCAATATATGGGAGTATGGTGAGCAATGAAGAATAGGATTTTGTTAAAACACAACATTTATTTATAACTGATTTGTATGATTTGTGACTGATTTCATTGTAAACAAATGCCTGCTGCCTTGAGTAGACATGCAGCAAGGACAGAGGTGGAGAGTAGGACTCAGTTGGCAGAGTGAGAGTATACATACGCAAAAACCTGACCAAATTGTACTGCCTGGTTAAGAAGGAATTCAGTGAAGCAACCTGCCAAGAAGCCACAAATGGGTTAATGAACAATTGAACCAATTGTTGAAAAAAATCAGCTCCCTGTTTGCAACTGGCAAACAGGATGTGAGCCAAATATCTGACCACAGCTACCTAAAATGAAAAAATCAAATGCCACTATTAACAACCCACTCCTTTTTTAAATCTGAGGGTTTCACTAGAAATATAATTGAGTCCCTAATGAAAGTGAGTGAGGACTTGGAGCAAATAAATCATGGGTCTTACAAACTGCTAACACGAAGAATTTTCAGAGGCAGATTTTTCCTTCCCTCAGCAGCTTCAAAAACATCAAAGCTAACAGTCACAAGACCCTCACAGACAAAATGCCACATGGCACAGACAGCTATTGTGAGGAAGGGGTATTGGGCCAAATCTCCCTCCTTCTAGGGCTAGCAGAAAGCTGCAGTTCTGCTGCAAGCAGAATTGTCTTGAGAGTCCATAAAGCATTATCCATATTATCCATAAAAATCCAACATACCTATCCATATGGGCAAGATTCTACAATACATACTTGGAAGTAAATCCTGTTCAGCAAACCTCTTTGTTCAGTTATCTCTTACCTGCCTCTTCTGTTCCCAAGCTGCTTCATGATTCATTCATTTCCAGAGCATCTAAAAGGATTTAGATTGAATAAAAGGATATTTAGATTGATTCCTTTTCTGAGGGACCAGGCTTTAATTGCTGCTTTTCTCTTTTCAGTAAAATAACTGCTTATTACTTTTTTTTTTATCTTTCAGGATCATAATTTTGTAATTGTGCAATTATGACCATCAAAAGAAAAAATGATTACGAATTTATTTAGGAATGTCATGGTGAATGGAAGTAATTAATTAAGAAGAAGCTGCTTTAAAACATGGGAAGATTGTTTTAAGACCCAATTATTCAAAAAGTCTTCACATCATTTTTACAAATCCACACATGGAAAATTGGTGCTATATTTGCATTTTAATTGAAAAACAGCACCACAAAACAATTTTTTTAAAAAAAGATTGAAAACAATGGAGAAAACTGAATGGACATCAGCCAAATTCTCTGTAAAAATGAAGTGACAATCGCAGATTAAATACAGTGAATGAAGAACAACTCAGGATTCACAAGAACAGAATGGTGCTCAGGTAAGTAGAATCAAGCTGAATTCTAGAATTCAAGAATACCTGCAGAATTCAGTCAAGAACGTGCAAGTTTCTGAACCCACTGATGACAATGGCAATGTTTATGGTGATGACAATGGCCTCAAAAATGTGTACAGGAGAAAACTGTGTTGTGTGTCTGTGTCTGTAGAGTGCTGTCAAATTGTAGCCAACTTATGGCAACCCCAGCAAGGAGCTTTCAAGGCAGGTGAAAAGCTGAGATAGTTTGACATTATAGAGTCTTCCTTGGTCGTCTCTCTTGCAAATACTGACCCTGCTTAGCTTCTGAGATCTGGCTATACCATGCCACTTTCCTTCCTGAAAAGTATTATCATCCGGTTTATACCATATAAGCTAAAGTGATGGGAACAAGAGCTTCTAACATTATCAACAAAGGCATGGTTTCAAAGTCACAAGCTGATGTACCCATTCACTGATGACTTCTGTTCCACCCACAAAATCTCATTAATCTGAGAACGAAATGGGTTTGGGCCATTCTGTTTGGAATGCTGATTTGGGGACAGAGGGGAGGAGAACCTCCTTGGTTCCTTCTCCATGACTGTAGGATAGCTTGGGTTAGAAGAGGCTTCAAAAGATCATGTGGGCCTCCAGGAATGGCAGCAGGATGCTTGCCAAGCCATCCTTCACTTGAGGTTTGAGTGACATTTCTAAGCTCCCATGCTTTTTTTAAAAAAGTCAAGTGGAAAGTGGATATATTTTTATCGTTCATATGTTATATGGAACTACTCTAAAGGCAACAACAGCTGCTTGTGAGTCTTATTCTGAGTAAGGGAAAGTGCTCAAGAGTACATTATTTCATTTGCAGAGACAGTAAGTATGCTGGCAGCTGTGAGCCAATTGTGCCATCAGGATAGTCACTTTCAAGGTCCAGCATCATAAAACCTTCACAAAATGTGAAAAACCACATTCAGACTTCTTCTTCTGTCAAAGTCACTGATAGTAAGGGAGATTTAAGATTGTAGTTGTAACAAAATTAGTCCAAGGGGCTTTCCTAAGGCTATTCCCATTTCCCGTGCAAAGACAAATAACGCAAGAGATTGCCACCTCATTTATATGAATGGTGGCAGCAGGGGGAGAGATCCAAAACACATGAGCATCAGGTTTTCAGATGCTGTATTTATATAGGATTGCCAAGGATTCCTTGTTCCAGGTATTGGGAAAGAATAGTGTCCCCCAAAAGGAGCATAACCTGGAATTAAGAGGTGTACTTCAAAAGATAGCTGCCTTCGAATGTTAAGCCAAAATTGTCACAATGCTTCTCTTAACTGGCAACCAAAGTACAGTCAACAGGATTGAGACGGAATATCCAAGCCCACTGACCCTTCCACTGTTGCCAATTCCTCCTCTGCCTTATTGCTGGCTGCATGAGAAGGGCTGCTTCCACTTGAGGTATTCATCTCTGAGATGTTTCAAGATGGCATCAGTGAGAGAACAGGAAACTGAGCACCCAAATGTGCCACTTTCAGTGGACTGGATGTGTGTCCCAACTTTAAATTTCCCATAGAAATGAATTCATTCCTGGCTCTTCAATTTAGGGGTGCTGTTGTGCCAGTCACTCTGTTCAGCTGTGGCATATGAGACTATGGACTGCTCTGGAACCAAGCCCAGCCAGTAGAAAGGCAAGGCAAAGTGTTTTAAATGCAGGTTCCACCTTCTTGAAGCAGGATTTGTTGCATGCTGCTGATGCACCTATTCTCCTTTTGGGTGGCCTAGAACCCAGTTTATTATTGCTGGGGGCTGAGCAACAAGAAAGTGAGGTAAACAGTGAAAGGTTACACAAACAAAGATTATTGGGTACAGTAAATAACCTAAATAAATGGCATCAACAAATTATTTCTGAATTTACAGAGACAATATCATTTACTATCAATTACCAAACAATGTGCACAAACCACAAATGAATACTATACAAGGAAAAACATCTTCAGGTACAAGTCCAAGTTCCAGTCCCAGAAATTCAAACTAGTCTTCAAACTAACTTGACAATGTCAGTTCAAAGTCACCAAAGGTCATCATGAATTCAGATGCACACATGCACACACAAACACAAAAAAACCCCCTGTGGTGATGCATTTCCTGATAATTAGTTTAACTCAAACATGGCTGTCTCATGACTTCCTGGGGGAGCGGCAGGTACAAAAGTTTATTTATTAACTGAAGCTGAATAAAATAGAATAAAATTCAGAAAAAATATATACATGATCTGTGTGATGTTCTGTCCCACTGGAGGAGGGAAACCTCTGAGGTCAACTCTATCATGCTATCAATAGCAATGTAAACATCTCTTGCATAGAGCTTGGGTCAAGGTGTTTCTCCAGACTAACTTTGCCTCAGGATTTTGAAAATGGCTAACTGGCTTTGATTAAATACACTGAACTCAGGTCTGTGAGGATGAGTTCTAAAGATGCCATTGATGTTTACAGTTCCCATGATCTGAATATGAACACTGGCAGTTCACAGTGCTTGCCCGTAATACAAAGAAAAAATTAGGACCATGAAAAAAATTCTTCAGTTCAGATAAAAAACTGAAGCAGAGAAAAAATCCCTCTGTCCATCTCCTACACTTCGCATGGTGGAGTGGCTGTGATGGAAACTTCTTTCAAAAGACCCTGTTCTCCTTTCTCTTCTTCTGGTGCCTAGAATACTTTAACTGCCAGTCAGAGGGGGGTTTTTGGTAGAAAAAGCCCAGCAGGAACATAGTTGCATATCAGGCCACACCTCCTGATGCCAAGCCAGCAGGAACTGCATTCTTGTGTGTTCCTGCTCAAAAAAAGCCCTGCTGCCCATTGTGGAGAATCTTGAGGAAATGCAGTTCCCCAAGGCATCTGATCTGAGATAAATATAGGAAGGCCAAGATTTCTAGAAAGAGAGAAGTCACTGAGATGACAGTGGAGTCTAACTGTAGAAACTGGGCTAAGAAAAAAGTGAACTATTAAGATATTTCGGGAGAAACTCACAGTTTCTTAAGCCTTGTCATTAATAAGCTACATTGCTAATTGTTAAAGTTAGAATCCAGTGGCACTTTAAGACAAACAAAATTTTATTCAAGGTATGAACTTACATGGCTACCCACCTGAATCTAGATAGCAGCTTGTTATTTTCCTTTCCAGCAGCACATGTGTTAACCATTTCTAGAAAGTTAGGCAACTTTCTAGAAATGGTTTGATCACATGGATGTTTTGCAGTCCAGAGGAATTCACTTTGAATATGGAAATGTAACTAACTCAAAAGATAGGTTTTAAATGAATATTCCAAGCTGTGGCTCAACCCAGCAATGCTAGGTCAGAACAAAAGAAGGCAACAAGAGCTTTTTCCTGCTCTGATTAGGGTTCCTGCTGAACTGGACTGCAGAAAGGTTCTGCAGAGACATTTCCAAAACATCCATGTCAATTGTGTCATAGCCTAACATTTTGATAACGATTAAAACACCGATTAGCTTCTGTATCATAGGGACAATGCTGTTCTGCATGGCATGAAGCTAGCTGTTTTGCTGACTGCTGTTGGAACTGGGAACAGACTTTGCATATTGTATCACCCATTTTTTATGTTGTTGTATTTTCACATGCAGTGTTTTTTCTGCTTTTGACTTTGAGGTGTGAGGGGGAAAGGCTCTAATCATATGGCCTTCTGCAGATGCTCGATTTGCATTTCTATTAATCTGGGGCCTCCTGGAGACGCTTGAGCATAGGCACAGCATGCCTTGTGTTTCAACTTGTGAGAATCTATACCACTGCTTAATAAGTTAATACATATGTATAGCCTGCTTTAGACAGCCCACTAGGAGGCAGAAGCAGAGGGAAGTGCTGTCTGTGCAGCGGCTGCAGGACTCTATGTAAATCAGGAAGGAGCACGATGTGGAATTAACAGTGCAGTCCTAGGCAAGTTTAAACTCTTCTAAGTTTCTTGAAGTGAACGGGCTAAGAAAGACATAACTCCAATTAGAGTTGCATTGTAAGGAAATCAGAATATTATTGCCATGCCATGCTAATTCAGGCAGCGTAGCCATATTCCAAGAAGACCAGGGCCTCTGTCTCTTTAACAGCTCAATAGTTACCTGTTGTGCTTCTGCTGGTCACTCAGGGCTAGAATGGGAGAAGCTGTATTTATAGATATGCCTGTATTGGTGGCATCCATCTCATATATTAAACACATATTTGCATTATTTCTAATGTACTCAAAAGTGAAAGACATTTATATTGATAGAAAAAAAATCAAAGCAGACATGCAATTAGAATACACAAATTTCAAAAACCCTAGAAATAGTGTGCATTTTCCACCATTAAGTCAGAAAATCTCTTTGTCTTCTCCCACTTCAGAGTAGCAGGAATAAGAATGGTACCTGATTCCTCGTCTGATGAAGTATGCTTGGAGCACATGAAAGCTTATGTTCTGAATAAACTTTGTTAGTCTTAAAGATGAGCTTGACTCCTGCTTTGTTCTTCAGATGCACAAACAGACATCATAGTGATGCAGATCACATGCGCATACAATGGAGTCTGAGGGCGTTTTCGTACTGACCTTACTCCGGAGCGACGTCCCTCTTCACCGTGCAGCATCTGCGCGGATTTCGCACACATTGCTCCGCAGAACCCGGAAGAGCCGCAAAGTCCCGTGGCTTTTGCGTCGCAAATGTAAACCGCCAAAAACCAGTTTACATTTGCGACACAAAAGCCGTGGGACTTTGCGGCTCTTCCGGGTTCTGCGGAGCAACGTGTGCGAAATCCGCGCAGACGCTGCGCGGTGAAGAGGGACGTCGCTCCGGAGTAAGGTCAGTGCGAAAACGCCCTAAAACATTTGCTGCTGGAGAAAGATTCTCCACAACCTCATCATGAAGCTACATAAAGCATCTGGACAGGAGAGGACTCTGGCAGTTTCTAGAACCTGCTCTAGAAAACCAGTTCTAGGGTTATATAATTTGTTATTCATTGTATTTAAATATTTTGATCTCATTCCTCAAAGATTGCCTGGGTGGCTTAAAGATTCAATTTGAGTCAGTTACACCACAAAAATGTGATTCACCTTTTAAAAATTCCACACCCTGAAAAAGTTAGCATACTTTGTTAGTGTTCAGATAGGCTAATCAACCATGTTTGATCAGTGAGTTGACCAAATTATCTTGACTAGATGCCAACCCTGGGATGTCCATGGCATGAGAATCTATTTTAAAATGCACTGTTTTCTTTTTTAAACAAGAATGTGTTCTGCAAAGGCAACCATCAAAGCATAATTTCTTGAATTTAGAGAGGAAAATAGTTATCTCCAGTTGAGTGATTTATACCATTATCCATCTACTGTCTCTGAATAACTATGCTTTTGTTCTAAAGTGTCTTCTGATTAGAGTCTGGCATTTGACAAAATAATGTTAATGTTCTTCAAATGGTTAGGATGGTCCGCTGTATGGGCAATTCACCTGCAGGGGTGGCATTTGGGAGTGCTTGGCAATTGATTGAGAGAAACAGCAGTCTGGCAATTTTGAATTCAGAGATGAAGAAGAGAGAAATGCTGTGAATTGGCTGAAAGTGAACAGGCTGCACCTTGGAGCATGGAGTCCCTTATTTTCTCAGGAACAGATGGTAAGTAGTAGATATGCTGCCTTGAAGGAGTGTCTTTGTGGTTCCACTAATGCTTAACTTTTATATTTGTAAAGAAAGCAAATAGTAGAAAGACACAATGACTCAGATTCTATGGAAACTGTGGGATTCACATAGACAGCCACATACCCAGGGGGTCTGCAGTGGAAACTAGGTGAAATCACCCACCACTTCCTCTTCCATCAGTGCCATCCCTGCTGTTGGACAAAATTCCATCATTGCACGGATGATGCCAGCTGTGTGTGTCTCTCTGTCTGTTTGAGTGAGCCCTCTAACCTCCCTCATTCACCTTTTTGAAGTCTCATAAACATACTGGAGGAAGAGCCAAGAAGGAAGGAGCTATATCCCTGCACATCCTTAGGATCAATGCCCATAGATCTCATCCAAAGAAAACTCATCCTGGTCATGCTGCTCACTGGAACTTCTCCCTCTTCATGGAAATGGAGAACATGCATAATGCTATTTCACAGAAGTGGAGATTTCATTGCTAGTTGTTGCATTTAGAGTTGCTTACAATCTTCTCTCTCATTCCCACTTTTTACTAATAACACAAGCCAGTTTTATTAATTTATATTAAATTCATTTAGCACCAATGAAATAGGCCAGAAATGTATAATAAGCCATTAACAACCTACCATGGCAGGACTAATCATGTTCCATTTAATAGACAATGGTAGAATAAGTGCTACATTCTTCAGTTACAATGGAAAGGAATACATTTACCAGGTATCTTACTCAGGAATAACAAAGAAGTGAACAAGCTTAATAACCTTCAATTTTGGGTTTTTTTCCTTGGCGCATAATGATACAGACACGGCGAGATCTGTGTCCAAAGTACAAGAAGCGGCACCCACAAGTACTGAAAATTTAATTAAAAGTCAGAAAGCCATTGCAATGAAGACTCAGCAGAAAGCCATTTATTTTTAAAATCTAATATATTCTTCATGACTAAAGGCTACAGCACACGCTGACTTACACATTTAGCTGTAACTGATTTAAGGTACTTGGTGGGGTTTTTTGCACACAGGGTGGTGCTCAATTTGCAATGGAGTAAATTGGCAGAAATTTAATTTGGTGGATTTTTTTAACTCTACAAAAAAAGAGAGAAGAATCCTCATTAAAACCTCACGATAGGCTTTCACTTTCTTCATCATTAACTAGCCTAACTGCAGGTAAAAAGATACAATTATGGATTTATATAAATCCTATTGTCAATTTACAGCTCAAAGACTGGTGAGTTACCTCATTTTAAATAGGTTATTTTTTCCCCTTAACCTTTCTTTGTTTTAATGAGGATTCAGTTTGTCAGTGTCTCAGATTCTGTTTGCAGGAAAGTTTCTCACAAATTGCCAGGGTTTGGTGGGACTAAAGACAAAAGAACATCTTGTGTTAAATTTCATGCTCAAGTGATAAGGGCGAGCTGGAGATTCAACATCGGAACTGAACATTTCCATATCAGATGTTCTACTTAGGAAGCTTTTGTGTTCTATTCCATGTGACTAGCCTTTCAGTTCATTAAAGCTGCAGCTCTCATCCATTACGGCTTTACACTGCTTGGTGTCTTCATCCTTGTTCCTGTGTTCTCTTTTGGCTCCAAAGGATAATCAAGACCTTTTCTTGCTCCATCTTCATTCTGTCAGAAGCAGCCTGGATCTGAACCACCATCATTCAGTCACTGACACAGCACTCATAAGCAACAAATGGCTACAACTTGTCAGATGTTGCATGTATGAAACTTATGTTTATTTTCCATATGAGTGATAAAAATGTCAGGATATTGGTTAAATTGCAGCTGTTCTAAGCAAGAAAAACCTTTAGACCGGGAAATATATGGTTTTTGTCAAGGAACCCAAACTGTAGTACTACCAAAATCTTTGAGAGTATGTCATTGTTGACTTAATGATTCAAAGAGATTGGTGTACAAGTTCCCTGAACATAGACTATCTACGTAGTAAGACCGTATAGAACATCTTCTGCCATGCGTATAGCCTGTCATGATAACTAGAGCCTACGTATGTAAATGTTCCTTCACATTGCTGCACACAGGACTCACTTCTCATTACAAGTTGCATATACAGTGGAAGAGGGTATATGAATTCATCTAACTTGCCTTGCATTTATCATTTACACTGTGTGTGAACCATCCTTGTGAAATACCCCTTACAATATTGTATCACCTCAGAATGACGTAGAAAGGTAATTTGAAAGAACCTTCACATCAAAATCCTTCTGTGTATAAAAGGAGGGAGAAGTTTAGTATTTTCCCTGGTGAGATTCAATCTGGAGAAAATGCTTACAGAGGAGCCGCTTTTAAGCAAGTGGTCTACCATTTGCATTCAAAAGTAGTATAAACCTAGGAAAAAATCAGTGAATGTACATTTCAATCAGCTCTTACTTTAGATGCAATCAGTACTGTGTGACTGAGGATCACTTATTGCCTCTTAATACATTACAGAATATGTAGGTTAGGTCTTGCTTTCCCTCACTCTATCTGATATAACACAATCATATGTGAATTATGTGTTTTCCTCAATTCCCATCTATGCGGTACCAAATTAGAAGCAAGACTATAGGCACATGTGGTGAAGCATCTTCATCCTTCTTCCTACACCTTTTTCACAGACTGACACAGTTCTAGGATGAACACTATAGGGCCTGTTGAGGAAAACCATGTGTATATGAGGGTACAGGTGGATTTCAGGTGGCATGGGGGAAGACTGCCCCTTCTCCACATGTACCATGCCCCTGAACCTAATTTCCCAGTGCATATACAGGAACTAATAAGAATGCCTCATATGTAATTGTGTTATGTCCAACACAGGGTGGGGTATCACAGACCCAACTTATATACTCCATAATGTGTAAAGACGGTTTTATTTTGAAATTTCCCTACTAAGGATGGGCATGAACCAGCTCACAAACTCAAGGTTGTTGGTTGGTTGGTATTTTTTGTGTTTGTGTGTGTGTGCATGTGCCTGGAAGCCATGGAGATGTCTGGCAACCCCTACTGGGGCATGGAGGACGTTCAGAGATATGACTTGATACATTCTGCCTCTGCCTCCCATTCATGGTATCTCTCATCCAATTATTTGGCAGTGTCAGCCCTGCTTAGCTTCCAAGATCTGACAAGATCAGGCATGTCTGGGCTATCCAGGTCAGGGCATGAACTAAAGTTTGTGATGAATTTTGGCCAGTTCATGGTTCCCAAACTGAAATTTGGGGCAGATCAACCAGCACTAACTTTCCATGAACTTTCAAGTGGTTTGTGGCAGTTCATGAATGGATACATTTCCACAATCTTTGCTCAATCAAAATGTTTATCAAACCTCAAGGCAATGCAGGGGGGTTGAATTATCCAGCTTTGGAAACACTAAAGGGCCCTCTGAAGCTTAACGGGCACTGCTGACTGCCAATAACAGAGTTCCCATTCTGCTCTCTGGGACATAAATCCACATCCTTAGCTCCGCATCATCTCCTCTGTTGGATGTTAGTGAAGCAGAGCACATTCCTTTCTTTTTTATGGTGAACACCTCTCTTCTCAGGGGGTTTGGGAGTGTTAGATGGACACAGGGCTCTGAGCCACCCTGTCTCTCTGCTCATGCTGAACAGAGGGGCTTAGCTACTGGGTGTCTTCACTGAGGTTGCACATTTTATATCCTCCCACCCCTCCTGATTAAGATTTAGGTGTTAGGTATACTCAGGGCTCTGAGCCACTCTGTATCTCTGCTCATGCCAACCAGAAAGGCTTAACTACTGGGTGCCTCATCTGAGGACCCACTTTATATCCTGCCACACTGATTGTGAATATTTGTGACAAGATAAGGTTCCCTATGTGTTTGGTGTGTGCAGCTTTCAGGTTTTCCATTCTATATACTTGTACACATTTGAACCTGAGCCTGACATTTTCCCCAAAGCACTTTCCTGGAGGCATCTTCTTTGGGGGCTATAACTCGGGCATCCTGAGTACAATCTGCACATCATTTGGCAGACATGTAGGAGAGCATCATGGGGAGGTCCCATACAAGTTTGATGTTTCTAGCTTGCACAAGTTCCATTCTATATACTCTTTAGCCTCCTGAACCTATGCCTGTAATTTCCCCAGAAAGCACTTTCTTGGGGAATCTTCTTTGGGTGGCTGTAACTAGGACCTTGTAAATCCAATCCTTACCAGGTTTGGAAGACAGGTAAAGGAGAGTCAAGTTGAGATCCTCTGTGGGTTTAATTTCTTTAGCATGCCAGGGGAAATTCTACCACATCACAAACTTCAGAAAGTGAACTGGTTTGTTTGGCACTTTGTGACAGTTTGTGACAGTTTGTGGTTCACAAACTGAGCAAGCCACAAACCAAAACAAACTGCATTTGTCCAGTTAGTGCCCATCCCTATTCCCTGCTTACTTCAATAACTCCATCATAACAGGTTTGTTGAGTGTCATCTTTTCCAATCATTAATCATATTCATCATATCCTACCATTCCATAAAGAAGAGGAGAAGGAGGGAAAGGATGAGATTGGATTTATACCCCACCCTTCACTTGGAGTCTCAGAGTGATTTACAATCTCCTTTCCCTTCCCCTTCCCACAAGAGACACTCTGTGAGGTAGGTGGGACTGAGAGAGCTCTTTCCAGAACTGCTTTTGAGAGGAACAGCTCTGAGAGAGTTATAACTTAACACAAAGTCATACCAGCAAGTGCAGATGGATTATTGGGGACCAGATTAGGTGTGATGCAGAAGAGTACTAGGCATAGAGATACCAGCATTGGTAGTGAGACAGGAAACTTGGGTCTTAATTTCATCCAGGAGGATTCAGTCCAGGATTCAGGTCTTAATTCTATCCAGGAGGATGCAAAGAATAAACGGACATAAGTCTGACATCAGAAACTACAACATTTAGTTGCTGATCTTAGAGTAGCAATGTTCTTACAAAGTTATTTAAAAAGGAGATCAGAAAGAGAGATTGCTGAACTCCAATTGATAATGAAGCTCAAGACAATGCATCTTCCTGAGATGAACTGAGAACTAGTTTTTCTGTCTTAGTACCAATGTGTGCTATTATCATTTGGCATCTGAAATCACTTCACTCTCCAAGATATAAGAACCAATCCAAGTGTTCTAATTTCTTATCAGGGTATTTTCAAAAGAAAATGAATCTAGATAGGAACAGAGAAATCCAATCTTTAAAAAAAACAAGACACACACACACACAATTTTTCAGAATAAGCCAAAATAATTTCCTCATTTTGCTTATCAGAAGAATCCATTCATCCATCCTCCCTCCCTCCCTCCCTTCAAAGAAATCTGCTTTACACAAAAGCTTATACCTGGAATAAAATGTTGTTGGTCTTGAAGCTGCCATCATGGGACCCCAACTTTGCTTTCTCTTTCTCTCTCTCTTTCTCTCTCTCTCTCTCTCTTTCTTCCCCAAAAGAGGACAAGCAGCCCTGGAGATGGAAGCAGAAGTGCTCTCTCTCTCTCTTTCTCTCTCTGAGGGAGGGAGAAGG
This sequence comes from Heteronotia binoei, assembly GCF_032191835.1. NCBI lineage: Eukaryota > Metazoa > Chordata > Lepidosauria > Squamata > Gekkonidae > Heteronotia > Heteronotia binoei. The sequence continues at coordinate 788,840 of NW_026800083.1, forward strand.
GAGGCAGGCAAGAGTCAGGAAACAGTAATGAAAGAGCCACTAGGGAATATGGCTGCAAAGTCCAACTCAGGAAATATCTGGGGACTTTGGGGTTGTGGAGCCAGAAGAACTTCTAATTCCTTAAAAATAAATAAATAAAAATTCAGCAGTGCTATTCCCCTGAATACAGTCTTCATTTCCTCCTACTTTTTTTTTTGCATTCAAATGGTTCCATAGCAACTGCACTTCCACTAAAATGAAAGTGAACTCACACGCAAACACTCACAAAGCAGCCAAAATAAACATTTTACATGCCCACACTTTTGTGATCTCCCTGGGACAATGATATACCGGTAGATAGCTTTACTCACTGGAGTTGCTGAATGTAACAATCTGCTGTATTTCAACCAATTTATGGAGAGAGGGGTGGAGTTTTTCTCTATCCCATACTCAGGTTCCAGTTAACTTTTTACTATCCCTTTTACTATGCAAACAGTTTCTGAAAGGAATGCAAAATGGATTGGGCGCTCTCACTTCCTCTCTCACACAAGTGGCTCTTCCTGTTCACCTCCACACACACCTTCAGTCTCACTGAGATTTGAAGGCACACACACACCTTCCAAAACAGAAGCAGTTGCAGGCTTCCAAACCTGCTTGAGATCTAAAGGCACATCATGGCTGTTGAGGCAGGGCTTCCCCCCACCAGCAAGCTGGCTAGCAGCAGAGAGGAGCCTGAAAAATCAGGGGATCCCTCACCCAGACCTGTGGACTGGTAAGTCTACTAGGGAGCTGGGAATAAAGCAAGCTACTGCGCAGCTGCAGCAGCAGCCCTGGAAAGGGAAGCAGGAGAAGGAAGTTGTTTGGGGGACAGATTTGAGCCCTGCACAAGCCAGCGGCAACCCATGGGCTGCATTTTTGACACCACTGATCTAACCATTATACTGCATAGACTTTCATCCTTCTATATCCAAAACAAAAATCTCAGAATATATCTGCCTGTGAAATGTGACATAAGGGATCCTTCTATTTTTTTTACCTCAGTTCATCATTTTAAATGTATTTATTTTGTTTAAAAATTATACCTTGCTTTTCCTTATAAATATTATCATTATGAAATTAAAGTAAAACAACACAGCTAAAAAAACTAAAAATATATAGCAACAATTTTGCTTAAAAATCAGCATGAAGGAAATGAATAATGCAAAAGATGAATAATATAGAACACAGCAAGATCTTAGGAAAACCTAAAGGTAATGTGATCAAAAGCAGAATGGAACTTTATACCTGAACACAAACTGAGGAGCCTTGTTCCTGTTCAGCTTGTTCCTGAACACAAGCTGAGAAGGCACAAGGTGAGCATCAGGTGTTCAACTGTCATGGTGCCAGTACTGAGAAGATCCTATCCAGTCACCACTCACTCCACTTAAAGAGGTGATGGCAATGAAACAAGAATCTGTCCAGAAAATCTCAAGATTCTGAAGAGAAGAGGTCCATCAAATGGAATCCATACTGTAAAAAGTTAGAAATATGATGCCCCCCCAGCACCTATGAAAATTATAAAATCCTCCCCACCCCAGTTGTTTGGATTTCAGTTGAGCAGAAACATCCATATGTGCGTCAACATTTTACTATAGCTCAAATTTCACAGCAATTCTAATTTAATCTTAATTAACTGAGCCATTAGCCCTTTTCACATGTAAAAGTGAATGCCTGTACAACCTGTATTGTATGTACGTAGATCTGAGAAAAAGTCAACTTTACATATGAAACCAAGGATGTGCAGCTTAAATCACATAATCAGCTGCACATATGTTGAATGTAACATGAGAATTATTCAATCCATTCATAAAGGAAAATCAAGGTTACACTATATATGGATTATATATGCATTCATTGTAACATATGAACAGAGCTATCATTTTCCGGAAACAATCTAAACATTTCCCTCCCAGCACAAGAAATCAGTCCCAGTTTACATGTGGATCAAGATGAGATAGTAGAATCTTGAGGTGGCAGAATGGACTGTGCTGCTTTAGACTGCAGGTAGAAAGATTCACTTTTTAAAATTCTGCCATGTAAAACTTTCTGCAAATAAAACATTTACCACTTCTTGGGAAGAGGGAAGTTATTGCCCGGCATGCTGCCCTAGTTTTCCACTTACAGAGAATTGTTGATGCAGGATAAAACTGAAAAATGTAATCCCTCATCTGAAGTCTGGCGAGGTACAATCCATTCTGCCATCTCACAACTACCTTGTTGTCCTACAGGTTTAGAATGGGCCCCAGACAGGGCACTACAGCTGGAAGGTGACAGATCTTTTCTAATCCATGCTACTTCAGCCTCTGCATCAATTCAGATATACTTCATTTCTTGTCTTGGGCTATCCTAGGACAATATAACACCACTGAACACTTAGACGGGGTAGAACACGTCCAGTTCTGATGTCCTATGCCTCCTAGTAGTATGTATTTATGGCAATTTTTACAAAATATGGTTTGCCTCCATTTTTGCCATGATTCTCTATCCTTTTTTAACAAAAAAGGGCATGATATTGGTGAAGCAAAACTTCATTCACTACTCTATTTTTTTAAATGTTCCTTGCTCTTTTGAAGTTTAAAATCTTATGTGTGAATGAACACATAAAGTTGTCTTTATGCTGCCAGATGACAAGTTAATTACATGCCAAAATTAACCTTTGTTAAGCTCAGTAATAGGACTTCTTTTTATCTCTGCAGCCAAGGTCTGTGTTAAAAATTCTTAATGATCTTGGATGAAAATCAATAATTTGTATGACTTCCATGTATGAACCACGGAGTAATATGTATCATTAAAATGTACTCTAATGATAACCTCAAGCTGAAATGGAAAAGAAAGAGTGATTCCTCAGAGGTTTCAAGGACAAGTCTCTTACCAGCCGAGGGGCCATGAAGGCTTCAAAAGGGATGGTGCTATAAGGGACAGCCTCATTTGCCCTACAGCAAATGACAAGCTACGAAGCCCAGTTTCAAGATCCAAGCTTTGGAAATGTCTTGCAGCACTCTTCAATGTTATATCACTGTCAGCTTGCAGAAACAGTCAGTTGTTTATAGTCAGCATTTATTTTAAAATTTACCACAAAACATTGCATATGGTCAAATTGTACCAATGTTCTGAATCTACACACACACACATCATGCACTACTCAGTGTACACAGTGACTGTTGCCTGCCTAATAACTGGGCAGCATTTCAGTAATACTCCTGAGATAGCAAGTTAGCATTACAGGCTTATACAGATAAAGTGAGCTTTCCCCCGTTTTTCCTTTTTTGCCCCAACAGACTCCCTCCCCACCGATTTTGTCACACACAGCAGATTATATGATGCCATGTCTTATTATGGTGTCTGTTGTTGGCCTAGCCTCATCCACTTCTTTCGTACTCCAACCCAGGTCAGCTCAGAATGTTCTCACTGGTTGCAACCAAGGCCATCACGTTCATCATTCTCCATCTGAGGAATTACAGAGGGTGTTTTCGCACTTACCTTTTACTGGCGCGACGACCCTCCTCACGCCGGCGGATCTGCAGTGATTTCTCACTAGAAGCGCCGGCGCAGCCCATTGCGCCGGCTACTTCCGTCGCTAAGCCAGCGCAAACGGAAACCGCCAAGAAGCAGGAAAACGTTTGCGCTGGCTTAGCGACGGAAGTAGCCGGCTCTTTGGGCTGCGCCGGCGCTTCTAGTGCAAAATCACTGCAGATCCGCCGGCGTGAGGAGGGTCGTCGCGCCAGTAAAAGGTAAGTGCGAAAACACCCAGAGTTTGCTTTTTAACTGACATCCAGTTGAAACTGATGCAAAAGGAAGTAAGGTTCACTGTATTTGATTAGATTTATTAGAAAACAACTTGCTTTGTAATTTGTAAATTTTTAAGGGCATTTATAACTACATTTGCAGATTACTTTCTAAAATAATAATGTTTCTGGGATTTTAAGTTTATGATATTCAATATATCCTCCCCATAGGTGGAGATTTGTTTACACAGGAAGAAAGATTCTCAGCCAGTTATTAAGAGAGAAGTTTGCACCCAGCCAAACTATGACCTGATAACTGTAATAATATGAAAAATATGACAAAATGATATGTGACTGTGGTCTCCTTCAATGCCTTGTAATGTTAGCTGTTCAGCAGTTGCAAAAATTGGTGGCATTGTATGGAAATGAAGAAATGCATTAACACCACAGCTGGTATTCTAAACAAGGTAAACTCTCTTGAATGGAGTGTGTATCTTGAACTGAACAAATAAAGGAAGACAGGCTACAATATGGGAATTATCAGTCCAGATTGCTCCTAAGAATCAAAGACCAGGCAAAGTTCATTGTGGCCTAGCAAGCTGAACATTGTATTGTCTCCTGGAGCTAATTTAATACACATGAAGGTTATGGGTATGTGGCTGTTCCAGAATGAAGAAAATGTTGCTGATGTATTTTCAGGAACTAATATTTTCATTAATATCACATTAATTTCATGCAGAGCAATGCTTCTGGGAAGTAAAACTGGTGAGTTCTAATAGCCTATGTTACAGCAATATGAACGGCACTCTAATCCTCCTAACGTCTGTTTGTTAGTTTGTTTAACTAGTGTTCCTGAATCATGCAGCAGTCAATGTAACTGATGCATGGCTGTGCAGTCATACTTGTATAATGCTTTTGAATCTTTTCTTTCCTGGCAAAGAATCTTTTCTTTCCTGGCAAAGGTTAGCAAACATGGAGATATCCTATTTCATCTTCACAACCTATGAGATACTTTAGGTTGAAAGCTAGTAATTTGCCTAAAATAATCCAGCAGATTTGATGTAGAGTGGAGATTTGAGTACAGCTCTCGCAAAACCAAATTCAATACTTCAACCACAGCACTTAACTGGGTTTGTAGTCTACAAGCACTATCTACCATTTGTGTTGTACTCTCTTGACCCAGTACTAGATTCAGGTGGGTGAGCAGCCATGTTGGTCTGAAGCATAAGAACATAAGAAAAGCCATAATGGATCAGTCCAACACTCTGTGTCACATAGTGGCCAAAAAACCCAAGTGCCATCAGAAGGTCCAGGACACCAGAAGCCATCCCACTGCCCCCCCAGCAAGCACCAAGAATACAGAGCATCACTGTCCCAGACAGAGAGTTCCATCAGTACGCTGTGAATAATAGCCACTGATGGTCCTCTGCTCCATATGTTTATCCAATCCCCTCTTGAAGCTGGCTACGCTTGCAGCTGCCACCACCTCCTGTGGTAGTGAATTCCATATGTTAATCACCCTATGGGTGAAGGAGTACTTCCCTTTATCTATTCTAACCTGACTGCTCAGCAATTTCATTGAGTGTCCACCAGTACTTCTTTCTCTACTTTCTCTATCCCATGCATAATCTTGTAAACTTCTATCATGTCACCACTTGGTCAACGTTTCTCCAAGCTAAAGAGCCCCAAGCGTTTTAATCTTTCTTCATAAGGAAAGTGTTCCAACCCTTTAATCATTCTAGTTGTCCTTTTCTGCACTTTTTCCAATGCTATAATATCTTTTTTGAGTTGTGGTGACCAGAATTGTACACAGTACTCCAAATGAGGCCACACCATCGATTTATACAGGGGCATTATGATACTGGCTGATTTGTTTTCAATTCCCTTCCTAATAGTTCCCAGCATAGCATTGGCCTTTTTTATTGCGGTCGCACACTGTCTTGACATTTTCAGTGTGTTATCTACCACGACTCTCTCTTGGTCAATCTTCAACTGTTCACACCCCATCAATGTATAGCAGAAGAACAAAATTAAGTCCAGTGGTATCTTTAAGATCAACAAAGTTTTATTCTGGGTATAAACTTCAGTGTGCACACACAGTTTTTCACACACAAAAGCTTATACCCAAAATAAGACTTTGTTGGTCTTAAAAGTGCAGCTGGACTCAAACTTTGTTGATCCAGGACAGTATTTCAGACTGCCCTGGGGTGATGGTAATGGAAAGCACTGCCAGGTCACAGCTGACTTATAGCAGCCCTGTAGGGTCTTCAAGGCAAGATACAGAGTTGGTTTGCCATTGCCTGTGGTTGTTACTGTAACTATGTACGGAGAAGGAATATCAGGATTAAAATCTGCTGGTTAACTCTGTGTTGCCTCCTTATTCTCATGTCCCATTTTTGGGATACAACACTATTGACTTTTGTGTATGAAAAACTGTACAAAGTATGTGTACCTCAGTTCAGAGTTATGTTCCTGTTCGTGGAGAGGGCAGGATATAAAAGGTAAGAAGGATGTAAAAGGTAAGAAGGACTCCTTTAAGCGGTGGAAAACCAGTCCAAGTGAGATTAATAAAAGGGAACACAGGCAGTGGCAAATCAAATGCAAGACTGTGATCAGGCAGGCAAAAAGGGACTATGAGGAGCATATTGCAAAAAACATAAAGACCAACAATAAAAATTTCTTCAAATATATTAGAAGTAGGAAACCAGCCAGGGAAGCAGTGGGGCCCTTGGATGACCATGGGGTAAAAGGATTACTGAAGGAGGATGGGGAAATGGCTGAGAAGCTGAATGCATTTTTTGCCTCCGTCTTCACCGTGGAAGATGAGAAGTGTTTGCCCGCCCCAGAACCACTAATATTGGAAGGGGTGTTGAAAGACCTGAGTCAGATTGAGGTGTCAAAAGAGGAGGTCCTACAACTAATAGACAAATTAAAAACTAATAAGTCACCGGGTCCGGATGGCATACATCCGAGAGTTCTGAAAGAACTCAAAGTTGAACTTGTGGATCTTCTAACAAAAATCTGTAATCTTTCATTGAAATCTGCCTCTGTTCCTGAGGACTGGAAGGTAGCAAATGTCACCCCCATCTTTAAAAAGGGTTCCAGAGGAGATCCGGGAAATTACAGGCCAGTCAGTCTGACTTCAATACCGGGAAAGTTGGTAGAAACCATTATCAAGGACAGAATGAGTAGGCACATTGATGAACACGGGTTATTGAGGAAGACTCAGCATGGGTTCTGCAAGGGAAGATCTTGCCTCACTAACCTGTTACATTTCTTTGAGGGGGTGAACAAACATATGGACAAAGGAGACCCGATAGATGTTGTTTACCTTGACTTCCAGAAAGCTTTTGATAAAGTTCCTCATCAAAGGCTCCTTAGAAAGCTTGAGAGTCATGGAGTAAAAGGACAGGTCCTCTTGTGGATCAAAAACTGGCTGAGTAATAGGAAGCAGAGAGTGAGTATAAATGGGCAGTCTTCGCAGTGGAGGACGGTAAGCAGTGGGGTGCCGCAGGGCTCGGTACTGGGTCCCATCCTCTTTAACTTGTTCATAAATGATTTAGAGTTGGGAGTGAGCAATGAAGTGGCCAAATTTGCGGATGACACTAAATTGTTCAGGGTGGTGAGAACCAGAGAGGATTGTGAGGAACTCCAAAGGGATCTGTTGAGGCTGGGTGAGTGGGCGTCAACGTGGCAGATGCGGTTCAATGTGGCCAAGTGCAAAGTAATGCACATTGGGGCCAAGAATCCCAGCTACAAATACAAGTTGATGGGGTGTGAACTGGCAGAGACAGACCAAGAGAGAGATCTTGGGGTCATGGTAGATAATTCACTGAAAATGTCAAGACAGTGTGCGTTTGCAATAAAAAAGGCCAACGCCATGCTGGGAATTATTAGGAAGGGAATTGAAAACAAATCAGCCAGTATCATAATGCCTCTGTATAAATCGATGGTGCGGTCTCATTTGGAGTACTGTGTGCAGTTCTGGTCGCCGCACCTCAAAAAGGATATTATAGCATTGGAGAAAGTTCAGAAAAGGGCAACTAAAATGATTAAAGGGCTGGAACACCTTCCCTATGAAGAAAGGTTGAAACGCTTAGGGCTCTTTAGCTTGGAGAAACGTCGACTGAGGGGTGACATGATAGAAGTTTACAAGATAATGCATGGGATGGAGAAAGTAGAGAAAGAAGTACTTTTCTCCCTTTCTCACAATACAAGAACTCGTGGGCATTCGATGAAATTGCTGAGCAGACAGGTTAAAATGGATAAAAGGAAGTACTTCTTCACCCAAAGGGTGATTAACATGTGGAATTCACTGCCACAGGAGGTGGTGGCGTCCACAAGCATAGCCACCTTCAAGAAGGGGTTAGATAAAAATATGGAGCAGAGGTCCATCAGTGGCTATTAGCCACAGTGTGTGTGTGTGTGTGTGTGTGTATATATATATATATTTGGCCGCTGTGTGACACAGAATGTTGGACTGGATGGGCCATTGGCCTGATCTAACATGGCTTCTCTTATGTTCTTATAAGTTTAAAGTAAGTAAATAAATAAATACACCACTTTGGAACCTCCAAACTCAGACCTCTCTCTCCAGTTAATATTGGGGGAGACTTGCTGGATCCAGATATCAAGAAGGTGACTAACTATATGAACCATATGAAGGGGGAGGGGAATTCTTCTAGGGTGCCTTGTCCCACTACTGTATTCTGATGGGAAAAGCTACATCTTGTGAAAATCTTCCTTTTGTGTAACTCTAGAACAAGCAACCCTCCATTATTTACTTAATTATTTGTAATCCGGGGTCACTGGAAGCAGCTAAACCATAAAATAAACAGTGAGGTCTAGGTTTATGTGGACAATGTGCATCTAGAAGCTTCAGCAGGGGAGGCCAAATAACTGGGTTCTCACAGCCTCAACCAAAAGTCTGGCAGAACAGCTCTATTTTACAGGCCCTATGAAACTGTAACAGGTCCCACAGGGCCCTGATCTCAGGTGGGAACATGTTCCATCAGAAAAAGTTCTGGCCTTGGTTGACGCTAAGCGGACATTCTTTGGGCCTGAGACAACTAGCAAGTGATGATCTACTGAAGATTATAATAGGCCAACCTGGCAGCTGTGGTGACCTGAGCCTTCATTGAAAGTGAGGCATCCAGGACCACCCCAAGGCTCCTCACCTTCTGAGCCAGCACCAACAGTGCCCCATCCAAGGTGAGGAGCCTGGTTCCCAAATCTGCCCCCCAGCCTAGGTACAGGACAGCAAGGCTCTCCAGGGCACATATGGGGAGAGGCAGTTTCTTATATATGCTGATCCCAGGCTTCATAAGGTTTTAAAGGTCAGTACCAACACCTTGAAATGGATCCAGTACTCACTCAATCAGTAGCCAGTGCAATTGATGTAGCACTGACTGAATGCATGCCCACACAGAGGTCACAGTCAGCCACATTTTGCACTAGCTGGAGTTTCTGGATCAAATTCAAGGGCAAGCCCATGTAAAGTGAGTTACAGTAATCAAGCCTGGAAGTGATTATTGCATGGGTCACTGTAGCCAGGTTCTGAGGAGAGAGATAGGGAGCTAGTTATCTGATCTGCTGAATGTGATAATAGGCCAACCTGGTAGCTGTGGTGACCTGAGCCTTCATTGAAAGTGAGGCATCCAGGATCACCCCAAGGCTCCTCACCTTCTGAGCCAGCACTAATGGTGCCCCATCCAAGGTGGGAAGCCTGATTCCCAAATCTGCCCCCCTGGCCCAGGTATAGGACCGCATCTTCATTGGATTCAGCTTCAACCAACTCTTCTGCAGCCACTCAGCCACTGCTTCCAAAGCCCTGTCCAGACTCTTTGGGGCATCCAATAACAGATAGAGCTGGCTATCAACAGCGTACTGGTGGCAACCCAGCCCAAACCTCCAGATCAGCTGGGCAAGGGGGTGCATTTATTTTTCAAGATAAACCACTCAAGGTGGCAGTTGTCAGCAGCTCCATGCTTCCTTATTTTGAGTTACATCTTGCCTCTCTCTGACCTTGCAGGATGCTCTTCTACCACATGTGAGGAAGCTTCTCACCAGGGTATTGGAATAAGGTGCCTAGTAGGCTATCTGATTTCCCTGGTAGTCCCTGGGCTATCATCAACAATCACCCTTCTTCCACTTAACATTGAATCAATCCATCTTGGTGCTCAAAAGATAGCCTCCTGTGACACTCATACAGACTTCTGCGCTCAACTGACAACTTTAATGAGCAGTTAGCAGCACCTTTTTGAAAAAAGTCGTTCTGCTTCCTTCCATATAGTTCAAAGGTTTACTTTGCTATGGACAGCTCTGCAGGAAGTACAGGAAGTAAACAAGTACCTACATGTTTTTCACTAAGCTCAGAGCATAAAATATTTTCCTGTTGCTGTGGATCATTTGGGATTTAGACTGCTTCCATTTGGAAAATTTTCCCTGCATGGAAAGCAACATGGCCCCATCAGTTTGGGAGCTTCCACACAAGGCTGTGCACATTCTAAGCATGACTTGTTGAGCTCCTAAGCCTTTCCTGTTTAAACTGAGTCAAAAGCAGGGCTTTTTTTGAGCAGGAACACACAGGAACACAATTCCTATAGGCTTGAAGTTAGGAGGTGTGGCCTAATAAGCAAATAAATTCATGTTGGGCTTTTCTCACAAGAAAGTCTTGTGTGAAACAATGGTGACATCAAGGGGTATGGCCTAATATGCAAATGAGTTCCCGCTGGGCCTTTTTCTACAAAAAAAAAACCCTGGTCAAAAGAAAACCTACTTTGAAACAATACAAACAGTGGAAAGTGAGGTGGTACGGACAGAACATCAGTGTAGAAGAAGTTTTGCCTGCAGCCATTCTCAGGAGGAGAGCAGAGCTAAACTCCACATTCAGAATGGCAGACCACAACTCCTTTTCTTCCCTCTTTCAGCTCTTGAACAGGCTTTTCTACTGTTTTCACAGCTTGGCCCTGATCTTTGGAGAACCACAGCTCAGCTGTAAATGGACAAAGGGGAGCTGCTGAACTGCAAGGGCCTGGTGAAATTTTGTTGTCTCCTTAGTGCTGCTGCACCAATAGGTTGAAGGGATCATGGGAGGTAGGGAAGCATCAGTAGTGAGTTGTACAGGGATGAGATACCCATATGTCATCCCCACCTGCTCTCACTCCACTTACTGCTGCTTCCACAGTTGGGGGTGCCTTTTCCTTCCTCCATGTGGAAACAGCCATAATGTTTTCTGCTTTTGGCCCCATGTAAAGTGCCAGCATGGCTATCACCAGTTGTTTTTTCTCATTTATACATATATTGAAAGTATGTGTGTGCGCATCCTGAACAATTAAGCTCTTGTGCTGGACACATCCATGTTTCTGTCAGTCAGCGGTGTGCCCTATGTAGAACTTATCCTGTCTCTCTGCAAATACATGGGAAGCAGCAGCATCCCATGGGAGAGAGTAATGATGCACAGGATTTCTAGATATTCCTTCTCATAGTAGCACACTGTGGTCTGAATGAATACTAAGCATGAAATATGCCTCCAGTTATAATGTATCAAACATTTGGGAAACACTACCTTAGGAAGTGGTCACTGATTTCAACCAACCTGAAATCATCAGATTTATTTTTTTTTTAACATTCTGATGCTGCAGTTAACATGAAAGTTTTACAGCAGATGGAGCCATTTGGATACCAAAGAGAAAAGAAAGTTTGCTCCTCTTCACCTTCACCCTTTTTTGTTTCCACGAAAAGCTTACTTTTGATCTTAACCTCTTGGCCAAGGAAGTTGGACGAGAATTTCCTAATCCAGGTCACCAGCAGTTTCTCCTGTAACAACATTACATCAAACATTGTGAATGTCAAATGTAGTGGGTTTTGCTTTGATTTGGACTCACAGCTTAGTTAGAAACTAGGACTTTAACCAGGGAGAAAAATGTTTTTTTGAAACATGGAGAGTTTACTATTTTCAATTTCATTTGGTCTCCTTTTCTGGATTTTTTTCACTCAACCATAAATAAAGGCTGTGGGGGGTTTTTTCTTCTTTTAATTATTTTCCATTCCTCCCTAGCTTCTGGCTGTTAAATGCATAATATTGTTGGGATAACATTTGGGTAGAAATTATAGTGTGTTTTAATAGTGGTATGTGTATTTGTTAAAGCTTTGTTAATATGTAATTTTTATTTTTCATCTAAAATCAGTAAAATATGTGCATATGGAACTTTGAAAAAGCTTCACTTGTAATGAATGAGTCTGTGTATGTAGAGGGGTGTTTTAGTAAAGGTGGATTCACGGAAAACTCTTTAAGGCCTGGATGCATGAAAAATAATCAGAACTGTTTCTACAACATTCATTCTGTCTTTTGGTCCAGGACAAGTGACAGGATAGAAAGGCTGCCTGCCTTGATCCTGTTTGCCTTGGTAATAAATACCTTGCACTATTTGTTAGTGATTATCCTAATACCAAAGAAGTGAGCAACAGTGTGGGCAACTTGCTTGCATGTTCCTTTAGAAATAGTGAAAACTAGGCCTGCATTAGTTATGTTAAGGAAGCTCAGTTATATAATGTTTGATTGACATTTAAAATTAAATAAAATCACCTGATTTAGAGACTACCAGGAGATGAGAGACCAAAATAGACAAAACAATAGTTTCCAATGTACATGCTCTATAGCAGGCCTTCACAATATACCCTCACTCGTATCTGGTAGCACAATCAAAGCTCAGAGCTACCTGCTGGGATTTAAATATGAGAAAGATTGTCAGTAGCTGGGAAGATCATATTATATGCTGGTGAGCTGCATTTAGCATGGTGGGTCTAAAGCTGGACAGGTCTCCTTCATGGGTTACTGATGTAGTAAAGTATAGCTCCTTAAAAGAGTAGTTGAAGAGACTGCCTCTGCCATTCATCAGCTGTTATCAGCTTCCCTGACATTATTATTATTATTATTAGTAGTTGTTGTTGTCGTCGTCATCTACCTTTCTTACTGAGATTCAGGGTGGATTACCCAGTGTAAGGCAATGTAACTAATAGGATCTAATAAGTAATGCAATTGGACCAGGATTACAGAAATTTGAAGCAGCGCATAAAGTATTAGACATGATATGCCATATAATGAAGAACATTGCATAAGTAGAAAATGATGGAGGGGAGCAGGATAAGATACACACAGTGCTCTAGTGCTCAGTCCCATACTTTTATGAATACTCCTCTCTGAACCATTCTGTTATAATATAGCCCCACTGCCTTTATAGAAATGTCCTCCTGAACAATTCTGCTTTACCTGGACAGCAGAAAGACAGAAAGGTGATAAATTTGCTGACTGCCTCAGAGAGGTAATTTCACATGTAGAGTGACACTCCTTGAAGACTGATTCCTCACAAGCAGGTGCTCTGGGCTTCTACTTTCCCTAGCTCAAGAGATCAATTCCCCACCCGTTGCTGCATGGACACATTTTGATCCATGGCTCCCTACAATTTTCCTCATGGCTTCCTGCTCTTGTTTTTTAAAGATCCAGAAGCTGCAAGGGAAATTGAAGGGAGCCATGAATCAAAACAGCAACTGGTGGGGAATTGATCGCTTGAGCTGGGGAAAGCAGAAGCCCGGGGTGGAGGACCTGTTAGTGTGGAATCGGTCTCTGGATGAGAGAAACTGTCATGGTGGAGCATAATACGATGTTAGTGGCAAGGGAAACAAAGCCATGTGTTTGTGGACTCAACTGCACAATACTATTGCTTGTTCCCAAATGTTAAAAGTCATCCCAAATATGCACAAAGACATTCTGTGCCCAGATGCTGATGAAAGTCCAGGTAATAGGCATCCATATGTGCAGAGCAGCCACTAATATTCCTCTTGCTGTCTGCGGCATTTTGATCTGTAGTGCTTAATTAAGATATGCAATTCATCACTAGATGCTACAATCATTTGGTGATCAACATGTGTGCCATGCACCAGCTGTAATGTGATTGGATGGTTGACAAGAAGCATTATGAGATTCCTAGCAGCATTACCTTCAGAGGGATCCTTAGACATCTTTGGCTCCTTACATCTAGAGAACAGAAATGCCCAAAGGAGATAGTATACCTACAGAAGGATGTCTTTGTCAGCATTCTTCCATCCCATTGATTAGAACAATTTGGAGGGACTTCTGAAAAATCACCCCTTGGAATAACCAAGCATTGAAAATCCAGTGCATTAACCAGCTTGAATAAGGTATAGAAAACTGGAGATAGGCAAAGAACAAAGAAATCCTCTAATTCAGATCCCAGAACTCTACTTCTGCGTCTCATCAAAGCAAGTGTCTCTTAAATACATTCACGTGTGAAAACTTCAGTGCTTTTTCTCCCCTGGCAACTGTGTCACATCAGCTTCCACTGATGTCACCCCAGAGCATCTGCAGACACATTTGCCAAAGACAATAGGAGGGGAAATTTTGAAAGGGTTAGCCCTGTAGCTGTACCTACATCATTATACAGATGCAAAGATAGGACAAATGTGGGATGGGTTTGTAAGGAAACTGAAGTGAAAAGGAGCTAGATTGTGTGTGACCTCAAATCACATGTCATTACTTTCCAAGGTAACATTTCCTGAATTCTTCCTTTTGGGCTTTTTTTATTTTTACGCTGCAAAAAGTTTCACAGCTGTTTTCTGAGTTAACTATGGGATTCCTAGCAGACTGATATGCAGGCCAGTATGTCAGTACATTGCACTTAAGCCACCATTGCACCATATTGGCCAGACCCAGTGGAAGAATTGTACAAATACCTCTGCTCTGATTTTGCTCCCCTACTATACTGTTACTGAGAGAAGAACTAACACAGGAGACAAGCAAGAGAGGGAAAGGAGGCAACAGTCCACTGATCACTGGTTCTGGACCTCTGTTTTAGCAGAATGCTTGCAAGAATATACTGGTGAAATGCTCTTCCAGATGCAATGCAGGCCCTGTAGGACTTAATGTAGTTCCACAGGACCTGCAAGACAAAAATGTTCCTCCAGGCATATGGCTGAGCCTCCTCCTTCTCTCCAGCCACTGAATCTGCCTTAATATCAGTTGTAATATCCACCAACAGACATGATGCACAATCCTTCCCTTAAGAGTTTGGAAATTGTGACTTATGTGCCATCTGTTTGGTTATTAACTGTACTGGAATGGATTTTAATTGATATTATGCAGGGAAGGGCAGGACAGAAGTCAAACAAACAAATAAATAATAGCTTTGTTCTGGTCACTTTTTTATTGCAATCTGCCTCTGTTGTTTTCACTTTCACAAGGCAGGCAGTGGCCCTTTCTGCTTTTGTGTTTACTATGGCTCTCACCTCCCACCTCTGGCTCTAAAAACCTGCTTCCATAGTCACTTGCACACTCACCTCACTCTCCCATTGGATTTTTTAATTCCTTCCACATCCTTTCCCCAGCATTCTGCTATCACTCCTCTGTATCTCCATAGTTTCCGAGTGGTTTTTCAGAGCAGTATTTCCCCTCCTCCTCTTAATTCACTTCCAAACCTTTAAAAGCAGAAACATTTCCTCGGACTTTCCCCCTCCCCTTCCCTGGCAGGCTAATTGGTCTGTTTTTATTGGTCAGTTTCACAGTACACATGACTTTTGAAATAGGAGATTAGGAAAGTAAGTTAGCTTGCTTGGTTAAGATGCTGGGCTATTTTGTATTTGGAAAAAAAGGTTTCCTTGTGAATTGACTCTGACCACAAACATTTCAAATGTGAGAATAATGCTGTGGAACCTACTTTGTGGCAGCAGCTGCCTTAAAAAAAAAGTCCGGTCCATCGCCTCCTTTTGTCATTTCTAAATAACAATGCGGGAGGGACTCAGGCTGCAAAGCACTTCCACCTCTCCCCTCTCCAGCCAAGTGGTCAGCATTTCACTAAATGTTTAAAGCAGTGCCTGGCAGTGTTTTTTTTTTTCTCTCTAGCAAACTTCTTGATAAAGGGTGGGGAGGGGACACTAATAGCAACCACACAATAAATTCAGCTGGAAGAATCTCCAATTTCAAAAAGACACTCCCAGTGTGAAACTAACTAATCAGGAGAAACCAAGCCCAGAACACTACCCAGGTTTTCTCATTGGTATGTAGAATATATACACCACAGTTCTTCATAGAAAGAGAAAGATGCAGAATGCAGGCACAGCATTCAAAGAAAATCCAACCGATTTGACTCCAGTGAAAATCAGAAGTAAACTGTATGCAGAATGGACCAATGTTTTCCTAATAAGGGCATAGAGAGCATTCCTTAGACAAAGGGGGAGACAGGATCTGGGTTTTCTTGACTGACTTCAAGATGTAGCCACTAGAATTATATACATATGTATACAAACCTGAAGGATATGAGGTGGGACTTTGCCTTCCTCTCTCCTCTCAGCCCTGCCCTCCTGTCAGGGCCAGCTCGACCACTAGGCAAATTATGCATTTGCCTAGGGCACTGGGGTTGCCGAATTGAGCTCCCCCCTCCCAGCACCCCAGACAAATGCTTAATTTCCCCCCTACAGCAATGGCGGGCAGGCCACCTTCCATGCCCCATCCAAGGGCACACTCAGAAGAGCAATGCCAGCCTCCTCCTTACCTACTTCAATGGGCTGTACAGCGTTTTCTTAAGACAGCACACAGTGAGAGGCTTCGCTCCCTATTCCCTTCCGGAACCAGAAGGGAGGGAGGACTGAAGCCTCATCGTGTGGACTCTTAAGAGAATGCTGTACTGCCCATTGAAGCAAGCAAGGAGAAGGCTGGCATCACTGTTCTGAGCATGCCAGGGGGGCAGAGCACAGCGCAGTGTTGCACTGCTGCAAATAAGATGAGGGAGGGGAGGGGGTGTGGCATGTGTGAGCAGAGAAGAGGGGAGGGGTGGTGGGGCACGGCAAGGCTATCTAGGGTGTTGCGCACCCAAGGGCCGGGTGCCAAATTCCCTCTTGCAGTCTGTATTCCATCGGTCAAAGCTGGGCAAGTGGGCATCAACATGGCAAATGAGGTACAACACAGGCAAGTGGAAAGTAATACACGTTGTTGCCAAAAATCTTAACTATAAATATACGTTGATGGATCCAAACTGATGGAGACTGACCAGCAGAGAGATCTTGGAGTCATGGTGGATAACTCACTGAAAATGTTTAATAATAAACTTTTTATTTATACCCCGCCCTCCCTGCCTAGGCAGGCTCAGGGCGGCTAAAATGTTGACTTAGTGTGCAACTGCAATTAAAAAAAAAAGGAAATGCAATGCTGGGAATTATTAGGAAGGAGACTGGAAACAAAACAGCCAGTTGCCCCTATATAAATATATGGTGTGGCCATATTTGGAACATAGGCCGTTTTCGCACTCACGTTTTACTGGCGCCACGACCATCCTGACGCCGGCGAATCTGCATGGCTTTCGCACCAGAAGCTCCGGCGCTCCCAGAAGCGCCGGCTACTTCCGTCGCTAAGCCAGCGCAAACGGAAATCGCAAAGATGCAGAAAAACGTTTGCGCTGGCTTAGCGACGGAAAGCGCCGGCGCTTCTGGGAGCGCCGGCGCTTCTGTTGCGAAATCCATGCAGATTCGCCGGCGTCAGGAGGGTCGTGCCGCCAGTAAAACGTGAGTGCGAAAACACCCATAGTGTACATTTCTGGTCACCTCAAAAAAGATATTGTAGCATTGGGAAAAGTACAGAAAAGGGCAACTGAAATGATTAAGGGGATGGAATACCTTTTCTATAAAGAAAGGTTAAAGAGGTTAGGGCTCTTTAGCTTAGAGAAACGATGATTGAAGAGTGACACATGATAGAGGTCTACAAAATTATGCATGGGGTAGAGAAGATAGAGAAAGTAGTACTTTTCTCTCTTTCTCACAATACAAGAACTCTTAGGCACCCAATGATATTAATGAGCAGTAGGTTTATTTATTTTTTCATAATAATTTTTTTTATTTTCTCCAAAAATCAAATACAAAAGTAAACAAACAAACAGAAACAAAATAAATTAGGATGGAGAATGCAGCTTCCATATAAGACAAAACAATAATGTATAACCATATATCTTTTTCACAATTATTTTAACCCCACTTCACACTACATGCTACCTTACCAACCTCTTAACCGGTATCATTCTCTAAAGCAATCCATATATTCAATCATATCCAATCATAAAGCGATGACCATTCTGTGCTTCATATTAATTCTGTTCACAATATATTTGGCACTAATGGTACTACTGACTTGTCTAACGTACTCATTATTTTAGATATTCTATTTTAACCTACAGACCAATAACCTGTTTCTTATCCTTTTGTGTGTGTGTTATTCTTTTATCCTCTTCCCCTTATGTCCTTATAGCCAGTCGTTATCCAGACATTACCACCACAAATTTTTCACCTTCTCTTCCTTACCTTAACACAAATTTCCTATAAACCCCTTTGCAATCAATTCATCTACATTAGTTCATTAATTTGTCATACACAACCAAATTCAAATTAATTAGTTAATCCATTGAATAAACAATTTATATAATAATTGCTCCTTACTAATTTCAGAAATAAACACATTTCACTATCAGCCACTTTGAATCTTCCAACCTTGTTCTTTCTTCCCGCCTTGTTCCTTCTACAGTTTACAGTCTATCATAAATCAAGTGCCACTGGACCTCCGGGGTAGGAAAATGCCGAACTGAGCTGCTTCTCATAAAGGGAGCAGGCTGGAACTTCTGCTCGGGGTAGTGGAAGGCAAACTAATGCCTACTGCCTACTTTTCTCAGTCAGAGATTAGTTCAAGATATGCACAGAAAACTTTGAGGAGATTTACCTTGGCTAAAAGGGAGTCCCGGGGGGCGCTCCTTTGAGACTTTGAGGGGTCTCCGGAGAAGAGTTGCATTTTCATCATCTGCAGAAGTTTCCAGAGTTATTTATTTGACATAAGCTTGACAGAATCCTAACCTTCTTGGATATTACTAAACATCTAAAGCTACACAAGACTGGTGTGGATCTGGATAATTTGCAGAAAAGGTACAGATTACTATCTTTCTTTCCGGGACTATTTAAAGTTAAACAGAATAAATTCAGAAGGTGGGAAATAGAAATTTAGAAAGCTTGGAAGAAGAAGGGATGAAGAGGTGAAATTTGGACTTTTTAAATTTAAAAGACAGTGCTAAAAAGTGAGAAGGAATTTATTGTTTGGTCTACTTGCGGTTTTGAAAAAAGAGCACCATCGTCACAGACCTGCAGATATACAGTCAACACAGGAAGTACGTCAAGTATCGTGAGATTTCTCTACCAGCGAAAACGGGATTTGGTGGCAAGTAAAGCAGGAAGCATTAGATGAAAAGCCTACTCTGGGACTATAATACCATAGAAAAACATTGGCGGCCATTGCAAGGAGGTCAAAATTAAAATAATATTTTTAAGGTGTTAGGGACATTAAAAATAGTTGGAAACAACTGAGGTGGTGATGAAAAGATAAATATTCTTGGACATTATTGTTAATAATGGATTTTAGAAGCTTTTAAAGGAAAAAAATAATTTTTTTTAAAGGGAAGTAGAAAGTTGCAACTGCCATTTTGAAAGAAATAAAAACTTTAAAAATTAATATTTCAGCCTAGGAGGCTCTGAGGATGGCGAAATTAGGCTTGTAGGAAAAACCAAGCTCTAATCTTTTGAACCTGATTCTTAAATTTTAAATTGGTTACATCAAAATTTTCGGTGTTTTTAAATGTCAGAACACAAGCAAACCCGTGTAAGGGCTACTTCCCTGGAGAAAATGCAGGAACAACTAGAGGCAATGGAGGCCAGGATGATGAAAGGTATGAAAGAGATGATAACTGCCTCTAAGAAAGAAATTATAGAAGAGATTAAAAAAGATATTGAGATCTCAGAAATGAGACTGAGGAAACATCTAAGAAAGTGCAGGATGTAGAAGGGAGAATGAAAGTACATGATTCCACCTTGTTGAAAATACAATCAGTCAGTCAGTCAGTTTATTGCGGCTCTAGGCCAATCAACAACAACAACACAACAACAACAGTACAGCACAACACCGAGCTAAAACATGACATAACTATCTAATAACTGTGTACAGCCATCAAAATAATATTAAAATTAAAATTATCTGATATAAGCAACATATAACTAAGGACAGCATTATACAATCAGATCGCAGCTTCGTTCAAATACAAGCAACATTAAGTTTCTTCCTGTCAACGTCAGTAATATATAGAAACTTAGCGAGATCCAGGGAAAGTTGATCACTCCCATCCCCTAGGAGGAAGTAAATAGCTTGGGACTGATTTAAAGTTTCAGCTTGCATTAGATGGTTCCGCAGAAGTCTGTACCTTGCCTCTGTATGGAAGAGACAGTTCAAAATGAGATGGGAAGCCGTATCGATCTCCTCGAGGCCACACGGGCAGGTCCTGTCTTCTAGTGGAATCTTTTGAAAACGGCCCCTCAGTACTGCCGTATCCAAAATGTTGGATCCAAAGTACATGATTCCACCTTGTTGAAAATACAAGAAAAAGTGTCAATCCATGACTGCAAGTTGATGGAGACTCAGATACATCTGAGAGGAGTACCTGAAAAGGAAGAAAGTGACTTGAAAGAATATATAATAAAAATAATTGCAGAATTTTTGGAGGAAGATCCTGAAGAGACTAAAAATATGTATGACTATATGTATAGAGTGAATTCACTCTATGCTGTATGTATAGAGTGAATTCACTCTATGCTAAAAAAAATAATCTACCAAGAGATGCGGTCATAAGATATATGACAAAGGAAATGGTGGGAAAGATCATGAACAAAAATTTTGAAAAGACATTGATAGTGAAAGGCAGTAGAGTAAGAATCATGAAGGAGTTGCCAAGGCAAGTGATAAATGACAGAAGAACATACAAAAAACTGACAGAGAAATTGCGGGACAATGAAATGAGGTATATATGGATAATACCTGAAGGTTTGAGCTTTGAACTTCAGGGGAAAAGAATTGCAATTACAAATGAACAGGAACTCCATAGATTTTATGAAGAACATAAAGAATTTGCATCATGATGGATTACAAATTATTTTCTTGGAATGTAAATGGATTAAATTCACCACAAAAAAGAAGGGCAACATTTCATTGGATTAAAAAGCAAAATTGTAATATAGTTTGTCTACAAGAATTACATATAAAACAGAAGGACTATAAATTTTTATAGAATAAGCAATTGGGATTAGAATTTTATTCCCTGGTTTAGCAGAAGAAAAGGGGAGTGATTTTTATATTAAACAGGAATGGGATCCGAAATTAGTGCTTAAAGATAAAAATGGAAGATTTGTAGAAGTAGAAATAATTTTGAATGGAAAAAATGTTATTGGGATTGTATGCACCAAATGGAGCGAAGGATGTATTTTTAAAAGATATTACACAACAACTTGATGAATTGACATATGATCAAGTTTTGATAATGGGGGACTTTAATGGAACAATTCAAAATGGATTGGATAGATCTGGACAAAAAAAAATAATAAAGAAGGAAAATTGCCAAAATCTTTTTTTGAATTGGTCAAACAAGAAAATCTGGAAGACATATGGAGGAAATTTAATCCTGAAGTACGGGACTATACCTTTTTTTTCAGCAAAACATAATTATTTTTCCAGAATTGACATGTTGTGGGGCACTAAGGATTTGGGTCTTATAACAAAGAAAATTGAGATTTTGCCTAAAATAGGAGCTGATCATAACCCAATAATGTGGATTACAAATTCGTTGAAAAAATCAAGAAGATGGAGATTAAATGAAGATTTATTACCGACATCTCTAGAAAATGAAACCAAAGCTTTCTTCTAAATAAATGATAGAGAAGATATTGAATTCCAGACGGTGTGGAATGCCTATAAGGCAGTAATGAGAAGAATATTGATAACATTGAACAATAAAGATAAGAAGGCAAAAGATAAACAGATGTTGGACATTCAAAATGAAATAAAGAAAAAAGGTGAATTAAGGAAAAGGCCAGGGAAAAAGAAAATTATGAGGGAGATTACAATATTACAAACACAAATGAGACATTTGTTAAATAAAGAACTGGAATGGAATTTGAAAAAATTACAGCAAAAGTCTCTTGAGGGAGCAAATAAACCTGGAAAGTACCTGGCCTGGCAATTGAAAAAAAAGAGAGAGAGTAAAATTATTAGTAATGTGGCTGATGGAAGAGAGATGGTACATCAAGAAGGAATAAAAAGAGAATTTTTAAAAATATTATGCTAAATTATTTAAGGGTGTTAAAATAAAGAAAGAAAAGATGGAAGTGTATTTACAAAATATTAAAATAGCACCCTTAACAGAAAATATGAAAAAAGTCTTGAATACGCCAATTGAAAGAATAGAGATTGAAGCAGCGATCATTACAATGAATATTGGAAAGGCACCTGGGCCATATGGATATACAGCTAAGTTCTTTAAAACCTTTAAAGAGGAATTAATACCGAAACGCCAAAAATTGATGAACATGATAAGATTAAAAGGTAAAATACCAAATACATGGAAGGAAGCAGTGATTTTGTTAATTCCATAAGAAGATAGAGATGTCACGAATGTAAAAAATTATAGACCGATTTCATTATTAAATAATGACTATAAAATATGCACAAGAATACTGGCAGAACGACTTATGCAATATTTGATAAACTTTATAAAGGAAGATCAAGCGGGGTTTCTCCCCAAAAGACAGATAAGAGACAATATTAGGACTGTTGTAAATATTGTAGAATATTATGAAAGACATCCAGAAAAGGAAGCAGCATTATTCTTTGCGGATGCAGAGAAAGCATTTGATAATCTAAACTGGGACTTTATGTTTGCAGTTATGGAGAAAATGGAGTTGGGAGAAGACTTTATAAGGATGATAAAAGCAATATATACTTAACAACGTGCAAGGCTATGTATAAATGCAGACCTTGCAGAAGATATGATAATTAGTAAAGGTACAAGACAAGGGTGTCCGCTCTCTCCACTGTTGTTTATAATGACACTTGAAATTTTGCTGATGCAAATTCAAGAAGACAAAGAAATAGAAGGATTAAAAATAAAAGAATTTACTTATAAATACAGAGCATTTGCAGATGATATAATGTTTATAAATGAAAATCCCACTCAAGTAACACCCTTGCTGTTAGCTAAAATACAAGAATATGGAGAACTGGTGGGATTTTATATAAATAAAGAAAAATCAAAAAATTTATGTAAAAATATGCAAGTAACTAAACAAAAAAGGTTACAAAAGCTAACAGGCTGTGAAGTTACCTCGAAGGTAAAATATTTGGGTGTGGAGATAACAATGAAAAATATTGATTTGTTTAAAAATAATTATGAGAAGCCATGGCGTAAAATGGATGAAGACATGATAAAATGGAATAAACTTAATTTGTCATTACTGGGAAGAATAGCTGCAATTAAAATGAATACTTTACCAAGAACAATGTATTTATTTCAAACAATCCCGATTGTGAAGGACAGCAAACAGTTTAACAGATGGCAGAGGAAGATCTCAGAATTTGTGTGGGCTGGGAAGAAACCAAGGATTAAAATGAAAATTTTAACAGACGCAAAAGAGAGAGGAGGATTCCAATTACGGTACCAGATTTAAAACTATATCATGAAGCAGTCTGCTTAGTGTGGATAAAAGAATGGGTGATGCTATTAAACAAAAAACTTTTGGCGTTGGAAGGTCATGGAAATAAATTCGGCTGGCACGCTTATATGTACTATGGGGAAAAAAAGATGGATGGTTTTTTCTCTCATCATTATATAAGAAATAATTTGTTGAATACGTGGATGAAATATAAGAAATATGGTGATGAGAGAAAACCGTTATGGATAGTGCCAGCAGAAGTGATAAAAATAACAGCTGAAGTGGGTGAAGAAAAGTGGTTGTCATATAATCAGCTATTAAAAATACAAGGTGGTAAAATAGAGCTGAAAACTGCAAAAGATTTGAATAATAAATATGACTGGTTTCAAATGCAACAAATAAAGAGCTTGGTGGAAAAAGACATCAAAACTGAAGGAATAAGAAAAGAACAAACAGAAATGGAAATAGTTCTGCTTGGAGATAATGAAAAATTAATTTCAAAACTATATAAACTGCTTTTGAAATGGTCTACAGAAGATGAAGTAGTGAAATCTCAAATGATTAAGTGAGCAATTAATGTAAATAAAGAAATACAGATGGAAACTTGGGAATATCTTTGGAAGAATTCTATAAAGCTTTCAACATGTCATAGTATTAAAGAGAACTTTTTTAAATGATATATAGATGGTATATAACTCCTAAAAAGTTGACAAAGATGAACAATAAGATGCCAGATAGATGTTAAAAGTGTAAAAAACATGAAGGTTCTTTCTACCATATGTGGTAGACTTGTGAAAGAGCTAAAAAGTTTTGGCAGATGATCCAACAAGAAACATCTAGGATCTTGGGATATGAAATTAAGAAAGTTGCAGAGACTTTTCTGTTGGGATTATATATGGAAAAATTTCCAAAAGAAGATAGAACTATAATTTGGTACTTGCTCTCAGCTGCTTGGACATTGTATGCGCAGTTGTGGAAGCAAGAAAGAATACCAGGGAAATGGGATTGGATTATAAAAGTTATAACATGGAGTGAAATGGACAAATTGACAAGAATTTTAAGAGACTATGATTTAGAAACTTTTGTTGGAGTGGAAGAAGTTTAGAAGTTATATAGAAAAAGAGTGGAAAATAAAAGGACATTGGACAATTTTTGATAATGATTAAGTCTTAAAAGAAAAAAAAATAGAAAAATTTGTTTTATTAGATAAGGGTAACTTTAAATATTAGTATTTTAAGTATACAACACCGGTGGGGGTCAAGTAACAGGGGGGGAGGGGGGTTAGAAAAGTAATATATGGGATAGATGAAAAGAAGTAATTAATAATGCAAAGAATTTATTGTTACCATATGTTGCTGGAATAAAATTGTTTTACACACACAAAAAAATCAAGTGCCACCAATTCACTGTATCCCCCTGCCTGTAATTTTTCCACTTCACATATATATTATCAAAGATTTCAGGTTTTCACAGCTGGTAACATCAGTTCTCCAGTAGAACACGGCACTTGAGCCCGAAAGATTCTACAAACCCTAATCACATATATATTGATTAAGTAACCAACCACACCTAATCACTTAGCTTTCCACTCACACAAAACCAACCACACCACTTCCCACCCCCCGCCAACAGCCTCACCACACCATACTAATCCTATCACTCATCCATACAAATCCACATGACACCCTCCTCACAATCTGCCTCACACTCACACTTTTTTACTCTTTTCTCTCTCTCCTGCTTCCAATTACTGCCACCTTAACGTGTTTCATTTAAAGTCCAAAATGTTTTCATTAATTCATCTCTCTTCCTCTTCCTGTTGCCCTTCTACTTTCCATCCGCTCGCTCTGTAGTAAATCCTGCCAGTCAGTTCATTTAGCGTTTGGATTTCAGCTATTCTGTCCCTTCCAGAACACCGTCCATGTAGCACAAAAGCAGCAGTCACATACGATTATTTTTATAGCCCCAAAAATCATGCTGTCAAAATTAATTGAATAGAGAGTTTGTATTTATAAGAATAATCAGCTATAAGTCCATCTACAAACCTCAATCCACCTGCTAACCAAGTATAGCAAACGCTGAACCTTTAATCCATTTCCACTGTTGCCATCATCAGTTCCAAACTTCTCCTCTTCTCCGTTGCCACATTCAGTTCACTGCCCTTCCATCACCCGACTGTAAATTCCAAGCTACTATATATTCTTTAGCACATAATAAATCACTTAGCTCTGTATATTGCCTTTTGTTAAAAGTCTCTTCTCAATTGTAAAAATCTTACCACCCTTTCTCCTCCTCTCCGGCATTCACAGCTTCTTCGCCATTAAGGCATCTGTAACAACCCGGGCTTCGGGGATACCAGGAGGCTCAAAATGGAGCTGACAGCCCCAGCTCGACCCTCCTCTTGCTCCCCCTGCCTTGAGAACCCCTGACCGGGGTCCTACTGGGTCTACCTACTTCTGGTGACCCCAAAAGTTGTATGGTCAGCCCATCCCCCACAAGAGCAATTGGGAATGCGACCGCTGGTTGCTATGCCGAAATCGGAAGCCTCAATGAACAGTAGGTTTAGATCAGATAAAAAGAATTACTTCACCCTAAGAGTAATTAACAGAAATTACTTCCACAGGAGGTAGTGGCAGCTATAAGCATAGACAGCTTCAAGAGGGGATTGAATAACCATAAGGAGCAGAGGTCCATCTGTGGCTATTAGCCACAAGGTATATACACTATGTCTGGGGCATTGATGCTCTGCATTCTTGGTGCTTGGTGGGCAGCCGTTGGAGGGCTTTAGGAGTTCTAGCCCACTGGTGGACCTCCTGATGGGTGACATAGAGTGTTGGACTGGATAAGCCATTGGCCTGATCCAACATGGCTTCTCTTATGTTCTTTAAAAAGAGGGGACAGCCTTTATTATGTCTTCTCTCTAATTTGGCCTTGTGAGCATTCTCTGGGAATACTGCAGTCTCCCTGAGTTTTGTTCCATTTGGATTGAAAATCACAAAGGTACAGAACTGAGAAAAGGGGGATGTCTTCCATCAAAATCACTTGATTTCAATGAACAGTGCAGAAAAGGAAAAAAAGCAGGATGAAAGCTGAGTTCTAGGGACAGGCTTTAAAAAAAACAACCATTGTTAATGGACGAATATAGACTAACATTCTAACAATATATTGCCATCGTCTACCAGATTCTTTCCACGAGTTTCATTTTTTTAAAACCCCCTAGCCTTTTTTGTTGAAGATATATAAGCAGGGCTTTTTGGAGCAGGAATGCACAGGAACGTAGTTTGGGCTGGCTTGGTGTCAGGGTGTGTGGCCTAATATGCAAATGAGTTCCTGTTGAGCTTTTTCTACAAGAAAGCCCTGTGTGAAATTATGGTGATTTCAGGGGACATAGCCTAATATGCAATTAAGTTCCTGCTGGGCTTTTTCTACAAAAATAGTCTTGGATTTAAGGAGTGTACCTTTCCCCTTATATCACCACAATGGAATAAGCTAGAGAGCTAGGAATTCAGAAAAGCTGAAAGGTCATGGTAATATATCTTGAGAATTTTAGTGCATATTACAACAATAGCAAATTGTTGATTTAAAAAAAAAAAAAACGCCTGAAAAATCCCTCAAGTGGTAGGTGTGAAGGGAACCTATTTAAAAATTGCCTGCTGAGCTGAGCAGGGACACAGCAAGGCGGGTGAAGGGGGGGGAGTAGAACTCAACTGGGATGCGTGAGAGGATGCAAGCAGACAATGCTGCTTATGTAGTATGATACAATTAGGAAGGAATATGGTAAAGCAAATCTGCTAAACAGCCACAAATAGCTAAATGAAGAGATGGACAGTTCACCCAAACCTTTTGCCATTGATGAACAAGATGCAAGCTGAATCTGTAGGTTTCTGAGAATGACTAAGGAAAGGCAGCAGCTGGCCATTTCTGAAAGCGATATGCATATTGCTGACTTTCAGTACTGGTGCTGCAAAGTGCCATCAAGTCACTGCTGACTTATGGCAACCCCGTATGGTTTTCAAGGCAAGAGGCAACAAAGGTGGTTTGCCATTTACTGCCTCTGTGTAGCAATCTCAAACTTCCTTAGAGGTATCACATCCAAGGACTAACCAGGACTGACACTGCTTAGCTTCCAAGATGTGATGGAATCAGGGTCTCCTGAGCCATCCAGGTAAGGGCACTCACAGTATCACATCAATGTAAAACCGCCAGAAACCATACTGCTGAAAAAATATAGCAGGGTACAATACTATGATCTGTGAAAAAGGAAGGTGGGGCAAATCCAGCTGAGAAGAGAAATTGGGACTGACATCTGCCTGCCCATTCTACTTTAGTCTAACACATACACCCAGTTTTCGGAAGGCATCGCATAAGCACGTTATAATTATTTAGATAATAAGAATGCATAGAATACAATCATACACATGCTGCCCAGTATACTTTGTGAAGCTAGGAAGGAAGTCTAAGCGCTTTGCTGAAGAGAAGCTCACTTATATGATATTTAGGTTTGGATGTTGTTCATTTTGAAGGGATGTTTTTTCAGACTTCTTTAAAAAAAAAAAAAAAAAACCAGAAAGATCAATTATTGCTAAAGCTTCAGAAAAGCAATGGATACAGTACAGGTTTTGTAGGGTTTTATTTCATAGTTCCCTGTGCTTTTCTTTTACTCAAAGGTTGCTTGAAGGGAAACAAGCCAAGACATCACAAAGCAAAGCTTCTACATTTCAAAGCCATGGTTAATATTGTATTACAAGCTGGATGTTGTTCTAGCAGCACGGCATGCTATAATCCTTTTTTTTTTTCTTTAACAAAAAAAAATCCCTTATACCTTAGCTAAATATGGCAGCCAAATTGTGTAATATTCTGCATCATAACTATTTAATAACTATAGCATAATAGGTTACTATAAATGTGCATAGGATTTTTTTCAAACATGCCGTATGCGCTAGGTTTTTTGACACTGCATTGGAAATGCAAGAGACACTTGGAAATTACCCTAAATTAGCTTTCCCCCTGCTTAAAACACAGAGCTCCCCCAAGCCATTAATAAAAAACCTGAAGAGATGTGTTCCTTGATAATGTGGCATAGACATCTGATTAGCTCTGGCAAATGTTCTCTTTTTTCTTCCCCTCAACTACAGCATCCAACCGTAGTGAGAAACTATGCTAAGAGTAAAGCAGTAAAACTGCTCAGTGAAGGGCAGCTACCTGGAGTAGATCTGTCTGCAGTGGTCACTTGTGGTGTTTTGATCGGGGTAAGAAATATGGATTTTAAAAAAAAGAATGATGTGGACAAAGAAAGATATAAGATGTTCATCACAGGCACAGCCTTTTACTACCATTCTTCCAACAAAGGACTGTGTAAAAAGAAAGGAGTTTTGCTATCGGCAAGCAGTGCCTGAGGCCTTGTACCAATAGACCAACTGGCTGGAAGAAGGAAAACAAAGCAACAGGATAGTGATCAAGAACAAATGCATCCCTGTGCTTTGAGTGGAACACAGGCTTTTGCAATATCAAGAGTACAGGTGAGTCAAAACAAAAAGGAAATACTAAGTCATTGGCCAGGGTATAGAATCGACTATACAAGGTTTAAATAGACAGTACCTGAGTTCATCCTGTTGCTTTTGCAAAGCCTAGACAGCAAGTCAGGCCTCAGATCTATTCACATTTACTTGGCAGTAAGGCTCACTGGGACTGGGTTCCAAATCAGCATACATTACGTTGGGACGTGTGGCCCTTTTGAGGCATGTGAACTTTTATTTCCCATTTTTTTCTATCTTCAATTGGGGTGAATCCAGATTAAACTGGCAATTCCCCTTCCCACTTTAGGTCATTCATCAGGGTGTCAGTTTGGCCAGGGATCCTGGAGGTTTTTTTGCTATCTTCTGGGTATGGAACAGAGGTTACTGGGTGTGTGGGAGGGGAGGTACTTGTGAATTCCCTGCATTGTTCAGGGGGGTGGACTAGATGACCCTGGAGGTCCCTTACAACTCTATGCTTCTATGCCCAGTTGCCCAAGAGCATCATTTTATGGCAATTAGTGGAGCACAATGGGAGGGGGAAGCAGGAATGTTCTCCTCTGTCATTGGAAATTTTAATCTGGGGATGTAGTTCCATGGCAGGTTTAGCACAGTCTGGCCCCACCTCTAATCTCTCTGTTATTTTTGTAAGAGAAAAATTTGATCAGATATCCCATCTTTAACCCGATTTACCCCCTTATTCACCCAATGGAGGACTGATCAGATGGCAGCTGCAGAGTAGGAATTTTTCTTTATTATTTGTTCAAGCGCATGCACATAAGTGTTTATGGAAAATATAGGTTCAAACTTCTGGCAGCTGGTAGTCAATGGGATTGCAGGAGGAGACTGCTGAGATTCATAAAGCAGCTGTGAGGTAAGTGTTGTTTTTTTTAAACTGTGCTTTTCAAAAATTAAATGTTTCAAAGCTGAGAGAATAGAGAAGTTTCACCCTGTGTCCTGACGTTTTTATTTAAAAACTTGGGGCGAAGTTGGTGTCACAGCATCATTCTCAGACTGCCTCCCTCTCCCCTCCTTCCCTGAAAAAACCCTCATCATTAACCCCTTTCCTACATATTCCACAAAGTTGTAGGAAGAAAACAGCTGAAACAGATAGGCATTTTTCTTTGGAAGGTTTTAAAAAGAGAAACACATAGGGCAAAAATCTACTTAAGCGCACACCACTAAATGAATTTTTAAAATTGTGCCAATGCAAGTGTGCTCTCTAGCTTCCCAAACAGCTTGATTTCACAAAAGAAAGTTCAGACATCAGGAACTGTGCAGTGAAACCAGTTCAATCTGTAAAGGTCTGCTTTTTTCCGGTGTTTGAAAAGTCAGCTGTGAGTACAGGCTGCCAATGACTGTGAAATGGGGGACAGATGTTACTGTCTAAACAATAATTTTTGATCTGTAAGTAAGAAGCAACAAAATCAGATCAAATAAACTGTCTGATCACAACCTGAATCCAACCTATATGGATCAAATATGCACAAATTTGGGCAGGCAACCTCCTGCTGACATTCCTCATTCCCTGTGCTTGCTTAATGGAGCACTGTGGAGAAATTGGGGGGGGGGAATACAACATCACATTGAAGTCACTTCCATGTGAAAACCCGTAAATGGCTTCACCTGTTGAACAAATCTCTAGAAATTCCTATGGAATTTCAATGGCATTTACCACAGAAATTTGAGGGATTCCTAGAATATCATTTTACACAGTGACATTATTTCTGGGTTTTCACCTGGAAATGACTTCAGTGTTCTGTATGAAACTCCCCTTCCTGTGCCCTGACACCAAAAGTTCCTGGAGATGCCAGCCCTAACTCTACTTATGGATTTGACCAAATCTGACCAAATAAAGGTTCAGCATTCAATTGCATAGGTCAGCCTTACAAGGCATTTGTAGACTACAAGATGAAGAAATGAGGCATCGGCTTAAGAACAAATGTCTGGTAAAGGACTCCCACATGTGCCTTCCCATCCAAGTAACACTTTGTGCTATGGTGATCCTTAAGCCTCCTCTCAAAAAAATTATTTCAAGTTTCCATCATAGTTTAGTTACATTTTGAAAAAGTTTGAACACACAAGTCACCACATGTGCACCAAGAAGCTTTCAGTAGCAGGAAATTCAGGGAGCAAGGCCCAGCAGGTCTACTTAGAAGTAACTCCCATTTCATTCAGTGGGGCTTACTTTCAGTAAAATGTTCTTAGGACTGCACACCAAGTTGGATGAATACCTTGGAAGAATGGCACCAGCATCCCTACCTATTGTTGTTATCTACTGGAAGTGAGTAAAGCTGGCAAACCATCTGTGATGTTTGAGTTCCACTTTTGCTCCAGAGACCAAAGCCAAAGGCTTACATCTCCTCAATCAGCTTAAATAAAAAATTAAACATTTCTAAATTAAAAGATCCTGATTTGCAGTAGTTTAAATAGCCATTCAGATCAACAGAGCACATATAAGAATCTCAGAAAGATCTATAGAAGAGAAATTTCCACAATAACCAAACGTTTTATTCTTTGGTGGGGGAAGTTGTATATTCATATAAAACAATTAACTGTGTTAATTGGTTTGTTTTTACTCTAACACCTTACCAGCAATTACTGCATTCAGATTTAATGTTCTATTAACAAAATTAACAGTAAACAGGAACCAAAACTAAACCCAGCTTTTGAAAATGCATCCAAAGTGTTCATTGTCATTAACAAGGGGTAATTGTGTCTATTTAGTAATTTGCTCTGAGATTTTTTTTGTTTAAAAAAAGGAGTTAGTTAATAATTTATACTGTACTATTTAAAAAGAGGCTGTGAAAAGCCTACGGAAGGATTTGAATTAAACAGTCTTTCACCCTTTTAATATCTCACAAGAGATTTTTCTGCACTGATTCATTTAATTTAGTGGACACAGCAGTGTGGCCCATTGATTGTGGACAAAACTTCTGAAGGGCCTGGTGTGCCCCCCTGTTAAAACGTGGGAAGAGAGTAAAGTTGGCCGTGAATTAATTTGATTCTGTACATAATTCTTTTTTCAATGGGATTCTGTGTCCCATTGCAGAGGCATGAAAAAAGGAGACACTGAGTTTGATTGCTTAATATTCATCTACATTTTCCTCTCTATGGGCACAATATGCTTAGCTTAATTAACTTTTCTCAAAGGTGAAGCAGTGCGCACCATCTGCTGTGAGACAATCACATTTGTATGCCTCTCAGAATAATCCCTTTACTACTGAAACTGCTATCATACAGGAGCCAAATCTGAAAAACTTTCAAATGGCATTGCTTGCTGTTGAAACCATGTTACTTTGCTCCAGTTGTAAAGTTGCCGGCATGATTCAGTCAAAGCAAAGGTGAGCTTTTTTGAGGATTTTCTAGGTATAGGAGTTTACTTTTGTTACAAGCCACCTCCTTCCCAGTCATTATTTGGAGCACAGTCACTTTCATCATTCCCACCAAATTAAAAATTCTGCAAGCTTCATTTACAAGCCAGCCCAAGAAGAACAGCTCAGCAGGCATATCCTCCCATTCTCCTACCTCTTAGGAGTATTTTGGCCAGGAAAAATAAAGGAAAAAGAGAATGTAGAAGGGGGAAAAAACATGGCTGTCTGAAAAGAATCATCGAGTCACTCAAAAATTCCAACGTGAAATATTGAGGCAGAGTTTAGCCATTTAGTTTTTTAATCAAGTCTCAAGGACCACACAGTGCTATCAAGGGTCTACTGAACTTGCTCTAAAGCTGGGTCATTATTTGATCTTTGTGGCTGGTAATCTGATTATCTCATTGTGGAGGTAAACTTCAGACCCAATCTTGTTAGCAGCTGGCTAGGCTGGATTACTCCAGCTACTGAGCTGGAAAATGAACTGAGCAGCCCGGCTTTGGCCTTGTTCCCTTTGAGCCTCAGGTTGGCTACTTCAGGGCATCTACTTTTGTGTCCAAATCAGCACTTTATTCTTCAATCTCCCTTCTGCAGTGCAAACAACTTCTCTAATAGTAATGCCTTAAGAAAGAGATGTTTGGAAACAGGTAGTGTAATAGTGTTGCAAACAGAACAGGAACTGGGTTATTTAATTAAAGCAATCCAATGAAGGAGGCGGTGTCTGTCTTTACTTTGAGATTCACACTGGCCCGAGTGGCTAAAATATGCAAATACTTCGCAGGAGTTGTGTGGTCTCTCCTTAAGACACTCACAGTTTTGCTTGTGGTCTCATTGCGGCTTTCACTGCTCTTACAGTGAATGCACAGGGCCGTCAAAGCACAGAAAGTCTCAAAAAATAGCCTGAAAGAGTTCAAAGGCTCCAAAAGACAAAAAAGGCCTAAGCTGGGATTTTTATGTACACTGAAAAGAAGAATAAAATATAAGTTCTCTAATGCAGGCTGTTATGGCAATGTTACCCATATCAAAGCATGATGGTGCTACGGAAGAGTGTTGAAAGTTTTCTTGCCCACCATATGCAAAAGAGAAATAGGAACAATTTAGGCTGGTGGTGATTTTGCTACATGAACCATTGAATGCTCTTTTTTGACACACTATTGAGTGAACAAGGAATTCAAAGAGTTTGAACTCGAACAAGTTTTCTGCCTCAATAGACCATAATCAGTCCCAAAGAACTGAGTACTACTCAGTCTAGTGGTCTGCTCTCAAGGCTAACCGGGGTGTTTTTTTGCCTGCTATTATAATAGGCATCAAAGAAAGAGCTCTTATGTTGGCTCTCCTCTTATCAATTCCGCTAAAACCTAAATCTCTTTAGGGCAGTTTTTGAAACTGTCTAAGACAAGGAGAGGGAGAGAGAGACAGCTCTATGCCTTTCTTAAATGTAGACATGGCGCATTGCTGAGTTCTCAGAAATAAAACCTATAGTTGCAAAGTAGACTGCCATCAGAGAAACCAGGGCTGGCTTGCAAGTGTGCAAAAACAGTGCAGACTAACATTTTTTGTCTTTAGAAGTCATTTCACCTCTGTCTCATGAATTCATCCAAAGAGATGAAATTGTGACTTCAACTTTCCAATGTCATTCAACAACTTTCACTCAGCAGTAATGCATCAAGATTCTGGAATAGTTGTTAATGTCTTTAAGCAATTTGCATTTAAGAAGGTATTCTAAAATAATTATTTGGAATTCAGGTGGTGTAAATAACTGCAGTTGCTGTACATCTGACATTATGGATCATAGTAACAATGCATTTCTTCAAATATGAGGGAACTTACTTAATCCCAGGAAAATCATTAGGCATGACATAGTGATTCCATACAATGGGTAGTCTTTATTTGCAGTCTCTTACAATGAAATAACAGTCCAAATATTCCTCACAATTAGAGTTTTATGGTTTAAAGATATCAGCTTTTCTTTAAAAAATTATATCTGGATTATCAGCATGCAGATAATGTTATGATGTCTCAACAGCAGCTATTTTAAATTCCTCTAAAAAGTTTTGACTGGTTCTCCTATGCCTAAATCCATAACCATCTATGGGTATCCAAGCCACAATCCAGAGATATTCATTAGACATTATTTTTTTGTAGCAGAAACTCCTTTGCATATTAGGCCACACACCCCTCATGTAGCCAATCCTCCAAATGTTTACAGGGCTCTTAATACAGAGCCTACTGTAAACTCTGGGAGGATTGGCTACATCAAGGGTGTGTGACCCAGGAGTGAATTTCTAACAGGAGCCTTTTGCACATAAGGCCACACACCCCTGATGTAGCCAATCCTCCAAGAGTTTACAAGGCTCTTTTTTGTAAGCTCTTGGAGGGTTGGCTACATCAGGGATGTGTGGCATAATATGCAAAGGAGCTCCTGCTAGCATTCCACCCCTGGTGTGGCCTAATATGCAAAGGAATTCCTGCTACAAAAAAAGCCCTGCCTTTATGCGTTTCCAAGGATTTCTAGGTGCCCAAGATATCATTTGAATTTTTCACTCTTAACCATCAAAGCAAAATATCCACCTATTCATCCTGCATCAGAGTCTGCTTTTGGAATCCCCATTAATTTATAAAGTAATTTGCCATGTAATTTGCCATGTAGAATAGGGAAGCTGCTGCTCAAGGAAAAAAACAAAACAAAACAAAACATGGCAAGAAGAAGAAGAAGATATTGGATTTATATCCCGCCCTTCACTCCGAAGAGTCTCAGAGCGGCTCACAATCTCCTTTACCTTCCTCCCCCACAACAGACACCCTGTGAGGTGGGTGGGGCTAAGAGAGCTCTTACAGCAGCTGCCCTTTCAAGGACAACCTCTGCCAGGGCTATGGCTAACCCAAGGCCATTCCAGCAGGTGCAAGTGGAGGAGTGGGGAATCAAACCCGGTTCTCCCAGATAAGAGTCCACACACTTAACCACTACACCAAACTGGCAAGTCCTACTGGCCAGAAAGCACTAGTCACTAGTCTGAATTAAAGCCTCTGTTGAAGTTAGAAAACACCACTGGCTATCTGCAACTATTATGCAATGCAGTTTTCTCCCATAATAAGTGAAAAGGCTTGGAAAGAGTCTCTGCAGATTATCTATTATATATAAAATGCAAGAACATTATCAGATGTATGGCTCAACCCTGTTTTCTGTTCTTGTCTTTCTCCCTTTATCACTCCCATCTCTTTAAGAGAAGGCAAACATTTAAACACTGTGCCTATCAAAAACTGTAACAAATCCAGCAAAAGTTCTGTTCTCCTCCTCCCACCATAAAGCAAGTTCACTTTGAACGACTAGTGCTACCAAATGTGTTGATTATTAATGGCCATATTGGTCCTGATTCTTCATAAGAGAAATGCAAGGTGCAGTTAGCATAACTCCATCTACACAGAGGAAATTTTTAAACATTGTGACTGAAGGGAAAGAAATGAGACAAAAGATGTGATAATAGATTAGTTGTACTGATGAAATGAAGCTCCATCAATTTACATCATCCTCATTTAGAAACAGATTGAAACTTGCCCCATGGTGAAATGGGACATTCTTCGGCTGATTAGAGACCGGCACTTTGGGCTGACTCAGAGATACCTCTGAAGTCGGCCCAAATAATCTCTCCACACAGAAACATCTGCCAGGCATCCCCAGCCCACACACACCCCATCCTTCCAGCCGCTCCACCCAGCTCGAAAAGCAACCACTTTGAAAGTGGTCGTAAATGTTTGAGCCGACCAGTAGTCACCTCCCAAGGGTGCAAGTGAGGCGGCTTGGCGGTGTGGAGAACCTGTTTCTGGGGTGTTTTTTTTTAAGAACCCAATGAGAGCGCTTGTGCGCATCAGCGCTTCCCCCGAGGGGGAACAAAGAGGAATCCGGCTTCCAGGTCGCCTTTCTGTGCGGAGGCAAGGAGCTGCCTGACGGACCAAAGACAGGCGGCTTGCGGGTGAGTGTGTGGAGGCTCCCGAATGACTCTTTTTGCGCCAGTCTGATTCGGGACACCTCTCAGCCACCCTAAAATGCCCGTCTGTTCTCAGCCTTCCTGACCTTAATGATCCCAGTTAAGGTAGATCCAACACCATGCTTTTACAGGCAGAAGGAAGCTTGCCCACAGAATGCCACTTGCTCAGGTTCCCTCCTTCCATGGGCACTGAAATCCTGCTCTGGGGGTCCCTGCTCCTCCAGGAGTAAGATTTGGAACTGCCACAGAAAGGGAGGGTGCTAAGAAAGACATGCTGTTTACCTGAAGAAATGTGATGTTAGATCCACTCCAGTATCTGTAGAAAGAAATTGATGTAAACTTTAGCAGTGCTCACTGATGGCCCTGGTCAAGAGCAGAACCACAACAAATCAGTGCCGACCATCTTCCTAATTAAGGGTTGCCAACTCTGGGTTGAGAAATTCCTGGTGATTTGGGAGTGATTTATGAGGAACAGAGTTTGGGGAGGGGAGAGAGTTCAGCAGGGAGGCAATGCCGTAGAATCCACCCTCTAAAGGTGCCATTTTCTTCACAGGAGCTGATCTCTGTAGTTAGGAAATCTGTTGTAATTTTGGGAGAACTCCAGATGTCACCTGAAAGTTGACAAACCTGTCCTAAACAGTGACTTTTCCAGCCACTTCTGTCATGCTCCCCACTGAGGATGGAATTAGAGGAGTTAAGCACCAAGAGGCAGCCACTGAAGGACTGTGTAGAATACACTGTCTTTGCAGATGTTACTATAGCCTAGCAAAGAGACTTCATGAAAGCTTAGCAGACATGGCCCTCCTTGTCTGAGACAGGAGAACATAACAAGGCAATGCAGTATGCTCAGTTCTACTCTTATTTCAGTATACTAGAAACTTTCTCCCACACTTTGTCAGTGTCCAAAGTAGCTGATAGGTAGAGACAAATATATTTGTTTCTCAGTAGACCCCACAGCTAGAGTAAAACAATTGCCCATTGGTTTAGGAGTGTTCTGCTAACCGTATAATATTGTAACAGGCCATGGCTCAGAGGTAGAACATCTGTATTGCCTACAGAAGAATCCAAGTTCAGTTCTCAGCATCTCCAGTTAAAAGGAACAGGTAGCACATGATGAGCAGACCTCTACTTGAGACCCTGCAGAGATACAGCTGCTCAAAATAGACTACTGACCTAGATAGACCAGTGTGCTGACTCACTGTAAGGTAGTTTCCGTTTCAGAGCCAATGTGGTGTAGTGGTTAAGTGTGCAGACTTATCTGGGAGAACCGGGTTTGATTAGCCACTCTTCCACCTGCAGCTGCTGGAATGGCCTTGAGTCAGCCACAGTTCTTATAGGAGTTGCTGTAAGAACTCTCTCAGCCCCACCCACCTCACAGGGTGTCTGTTGGGGGTGGGGGAGGTAAATGAGGTTGTGACTGCTCTGAGGCTCTGAGATTCAGGGCAGGATATAAATCCAGTATCTTCTTTTTCTTCGTATGGAGGCATTTGTAACAATGCAACAGCCTAACATGGGTGTACGTTTTCATATTCATTGATATGTGATAAGCATGCTAAAATAGCAACTTTATAGCAGATATGGATGTGAGCAGTAGCAAGTTCAGATTTTATGAAGTACAAATGCAAGGGCTAACCACCATCTTGTCATCTAGCTGCTGCATAGCTATTGAATACATATGATCCAAAATCAACCCCTATAGGCTCCTTCTGGACTGGTTTTTAACATAATATAAGCACTTAAAGTGACTTAAAAATGATGCAGAGGGGAGATCATTTCTGACACTCTGCTATTCCAGGTTTGGTCAACTTTGTGCATCTAAATTGCTTCTTAAATGTCAGGCTAACTGGTGGAAAGTACATCTCATGTGCCTGATTTTATTTTGCATTATGACTTCCAGATGGTAGATTACTTATGGACTAATCCTCAGTTTTGATCTCCTTTGTTAGAAAAACTGTACCGAGTACTAGTCACAGCATAATAATCTACTCTTGCAAATTGATGTTTCTTTTCTTTTTTGCTTACAATAGCATGGATCATCGGCAACATTGCCTGAATAAATGTACCATTTGTCACAAGCTAAAAAACTGTCATCATTAACTTGATTAATCAAATATTGTTGTTAAAAATGGATTGAAAGCACAAAATAGTCAGCCCACTGCCATGTAATGAAGAGATTAATTTGAACAAGACAACCAATTTTGTATAACAACTCTCATGCTTTATTTAGAAAGCCATCAATTAGTATATTTTTTCCTCCATTGATGTACTGTTTTGTCTTTCTAAGCAACAAAAAAGCAATCTGCTCAAAAGTCAATCTGTTTGCTTTAAGGAAGACAGAGCTAAGTACCTCCGTGCTCTTCAATTCTATAATCTGAAACCTTGACTTTGATAGTCAAAAGGAAATTAATGATGGAATGGAAAAACTTACAGTGGAATTATTCCCCTCTCAGGATATCACTAATTTCCTTTTCTATAATATGATTATAATTCTAGTAGCAGGATTCACAGCAAGGAAGGCCCAGGAAGACTTTCATTCCTTCATTATCTGGGATGGAGATTAATGTGGCCTATGCTCAGATGCTAGCTCTAGTCATGAAGAAAGTTGCTAAGCCCCTTAATCAACTTCTATTGTTCAGAAGGCACCTTTAAAAGGCAGCAGCCCAGTCTCTTCTATTAATGCACTTAAATAAGCTGCAACGCATTAAAGAACACGGAGAACCTACGATGAATCACATTTTGGGTGACCTGTTTCCCCTATTTTCCTGACTATTTTGTGGTGCAGCATTTAGACTAAGATCAGTGAGACCTAGGTTTCAATTCCCCACTTGGCCATAGAAGCTTGCTGGGTGACCTAGACCCGTCATACTCTCTCTGCCTAATGTACATCACAAGGCTGTTGCTAGGTTTTCCAGCTCCAGATTTGGGAAATTTGTGGAGATTTGAAGTGCAGCCTGGGGAGGGCAGGGTTTGGGTCATGGAGGGACATCACCTCAGCAAGATATAAAGCCATAGAGTCCACCCTCCAAAGCAGTCATGTCCTCCAAGGGGACTGATTTCTGTCATCTGGAGATCAGTTGCACCTCTGGGACATCTCCAAGACCCACCTGGAGACTGACAGTGCTAGCTGTTGCTGTGAGGATAAAATGGGAGGGGGGATGATATTGTAAGCCCCCTTGGCTCCCTCCTGAAAAGTGGATATAATTTAAAAAAATAAAATAAAAGGAGGTAAATTAAACAGGCTCTTAGGCAAGCATTCTTCTGGCCTGCTAATCCCCCAGTGCATAGTTCCTTGGGTATAATGGTGATTGTCACAAAACTGGATGCTTGCAAGCAAAAAAATGGATAGTTCATTTCAATCAATAAAAGGAATTAAGCCCTCTGTTTGGTTTTTGGGAGTGTTTGGCACTGCCCAGTCACAATGCTGCAATGAGGAAAGGAGCCACAACTGAGAGAATCACCACACCCCCTTAGAAGGAATGGGAGATGAGGCACTCTGGGTAAAATGGAAGCAAGCAGCACATATTTCAAGTCCTGACTTTTCAGTTAGGCTTTTGATCAGTATTAAAGAACAGTATGGAATAAGCTGATTGTTTAGGGGCGGAGCAGGAATTGGAAGGGAGTCCAGTAGAGGCAGGACCGGATTAAACCCTGTGGAGGCCTCTAGGCTGTCAAAATCTTGGGGGGCCCCCTCACAAATTACCTCAGAGTTGAAGCACCCACCCCGCCATCTGGCTCCTGCTGCAGCCTGCAGGCACCTTTTCAAAAGCCCCTTTGACAAAGCTGTGGGGGAGAGGTAGAGAGAAGCAAACTTGGCAACAATGCCAGCAGCAGCCACACCAGGCAATTCAGGCAAAGAGCGGTTCAGTTGCTGGCTGCTCGTGCACATTGGGAGAGCTGAAACCAGGGGGGAAACTGGGGGGGGGGGCTGGCCCAGGGCACCCAAAGGCATGGAGGCCCATAGGCCAGTGCCCACTTGGCCTAACTGTTAATCCAGCCCAGAGCAGAGGAACTAATTTCAGTGTTCTAGAGATCAGTTGTAAGTACAGAAGATCTCCAAGCCCCACCTGAAGGTCTGCAAATCAACCTGCTTCATACTGTCCATTTTGAGAGAGATGTTTAGCTTAGATAGACTGAGTGCTGGGATTGGTGAGGTCTTAACTGGTTGGAAGAAATGTGTGGTTAATTTTATGAGACAGGCAGGACCACCTGAGACACTGAGTGATGAAGGGAGTTCACCCAAGCCAGCCACATCAGGGACCTCAGGAGGGTCCAATGCCATAGCATAGAGTATCCATTTTCTTCAGGGGAACTGATCTCTGTAGTCTGGAGCTGAGATGTAACTTCAGGAGATCCCCAGGTCTCACCTGGAGGATGGCATTCTTGCCTCTAGAGGGGTGCGGCAGCATCAATTGAATCTAAGCTGCTTTTTAGCATGGGGGGATAGGGATGGGGCTCAGCAATAGCATTGTATCGCTGTATTGTTTTATTGTATTGAACTGTATTATTTTATTGAATTGTGTTGTTTTATTGTATTGAACTGTATTGTTTTCTTACATTGTTTTATTGAAACTGTATTGTATTATTGTATTGTTTTATTGAACTTGTTTGTACTGCTTTATTATTGACTAGGAATAAGGCTCATTGCGGAAATAAATACAACGGGCTCTAGGAAGAGACTCTGGTTGAGTGTCCTGGACCTTGCACTCAGGGTCAATTTGTTGTGGCATCATAACATGACAACGATCATGCAGACACTGAAGCTCAGCATTCCTTTTGTCTACAGTGCATTATTGCCACCTTTTCCTGTCATATTCAGTCTTGTAGCATTTAACATCAATGTGTGCTTGTGGCATGATCTGTTTTTGTTGGCCTGACCTGGTTGTGTTATGGTATACCATAGAGTATGGGTTTCAAGGCAGCTGTTTTCTGTAGGGGAATTGATCTGACTTCAGCTTTCCATCTCCTTCCCTGCAGCCTCTACCTATGAAAATTACATAATGGCACAGAGTCCACCCTGCAAAGCAGCTATTTTCTCCAGTGGGAATGATCTCTGCCATCTAGAGAGCAGTTGTAATTCTGAGTGATCTCCAGCCCTCACCTGGAGATTGGAAACAATGGTTCCCTAGGAGGAAATGGCTGGTTTGGAGGGTGGAATCTATGGCATTGTACCTGTCTGAGGTCCCATCCTTCCTCAAACCCACCCTCTCAAGGCTCCACTCCTCAAATCTCTTTCCAGACAACCATCAACCTACCTCAGAGTGGCCAAACTGCAGCTTGGGAGCTATATGTGGCAAGTTTATCTGCTCCTCTGACTTCAGCTTTCCATCTCCTACCCCCCTTCCACAACCTCTACCTAGGAAAAGTACAGTCTTTCTCCACAGTAGGGACCAAAGCAACTAACACAATTCTCCTCTCCCCTTTTTGATCTGCACAACAACCCTGTGAGATACATTGGACTGAAAGTCTGACTGGTCCAAAACCACCCAGTTAGATCCACAGCAAGAACCTGGGTCTGGCAGACCCTGCTCTGAAGTGCTAACTGCTATGCCACATTGGCTGTCATAGGGAGACTGCTGCTAAACAGGAGCAAGCAGCCAGACCTAATTGAGTCATGCCAGCCAGGTGGCATCAAGTCATGCAGAGGATGCTGCCAGGACAAGGGTAGGCAACCTCCAGGTGGAGTCTAAAGATCACCTGGTATGACAACTGAATTAAAAAAGAGAGATCTCTTTCCCCCTGGAGGAAATAACTGCTTTGGAGGGTAGACTCTATGGCATTATATTCAACTGAGGCCTCTCCCCTCCCCTCCCCAAACTCTGGCTTCCTTAGACTCCACCACAAAATCTCCATGAATTTCACACCTACCTGGAGCTAGCAGCCCTAGTCAGGACTGGCCCCAATAAGTTCTCCCTCAAAGGCTAAAATAGGCCCAGAAAGGGCCTCCCCTCACTCTTTTACTGACAGAACCAATCTTGGAATACTAAGGTTGCCTAGCAATAGCCACTGAGGGAGAAGTGAGTCGTCAGCAAAGGCAGCTTACCCAGTGATCCTCGTCTGTCCTGGGGCTGGAGGGTGGGGTTGCTCTCCATGGAGATTGAGTGACACACAGCTCAGCCAATGTAAGAATAGGTGAGTCGTCATCAAGACAGCTTGCCTTTTATATTCATAGGATATGTTGGTACATGTTGTACACCACCCTGAGCCCTTTGGGGGAGGATGATTTATAAACTGAATCAATCTTTCTTTAACTCCATAATCCAATTTGTATACCCAGTGAAAATTCAGAAGGGGAGAATTGAGATCCAGGGCTAGTGTCCCTGCTAACAGTTACTACATTCAGTTAAAGGTCTGCACACATACAAAGAGCAGGTTTCCAAATTTTGCACATAGAGCTTACATGCATACAACTTGACTGGTGATGTGCCACATAATAGGTATCATGTTTCCACCATCTATCATTGCTTCAGCTTCCCACTTTTCTGTCTAGTGCCTTTGTTCATCTTCCTTTAATCACTGTGTCAGTTGACCAGCCTTCCTAACACTCCCCTCCTCTCCTACAAAAAGTAGTATATTACTTTTCCTAAAACTTGCCCCACCCCCCAAGTTCCTACTGAGGTAAGCCTTCTCTGGTCTGAGTTCCTTCTCTTTGCTGCCTCTGACTTCAAGCGCTAATGTCCACCTTCCATGTCCTTTTTTCCCTTCAGTTCATTATCTTTTTCACCCTTCCTTCAATCTTCTTTCCTTTGTGCTCTTTATTCCTTTGTTTTGCTGTGTCCCAGGGAAGTTCCCCTAGTTCTCAGCCATTCCCTGTGTGAAGATTTTAATCCCAGCCAAACAGACCAGTTTCCTTTCCCGCACAGCAGCTGGACTGCAAATGGTTTCATTCCCTGAGCAACTGAACATTCTGCTTAACCACTTAGCCAGTCATTGTCAGCACAGATAAAATATAGATGCGTTCAAGTAGAACATAGTTGTGTGTGTGTATACACACACAAAAGTATATTCCAGTTGGACATGGTTGTGTGTCATATCTTTCTTTTTCTTTTCTTTACATTAATGCAGCAACTGTATTCTGAACTTTTAAGGAAGCTCGGAGGAGCCTAGCCACACAGGGAGCAGCATAATTACACTAACATTCAGATTACTTTGCTTTATCTAGAACCTTGATTTGACTGGAACCCTAAACTGTGGCATACTTAACCTAATGGATAATACAGCCCTGATGTTATGAAATTACCAAGAGAAAACTTCATGCTATAAATCTAAATGCTGTGACATTTCCATCATATGTTACACTATTATACTAGATAAGGTAGTTCTATGGTAACTTGAAAATGACCTTATGGAAACATTTCTTTCACAACCTTTTAGCCTCATTTTGATTAATTAGATCTAGAAATTTACCTCATTGGGGAATAGCAAAATATGCCAATCAGCTGAGATCACACACAGAATCCATGTAATTTACCATCTGTCCCAGGTTAGGATATATAACAGGCTTTCT
The DNA here is from genome assembly GCF_032191835.1 of Heteronotia binoei. Lineage (NCBI taxonomy): Eukaryota > Metazoa > Chordata > Lepidosauria > Squamata > Gekkonidae > Heteronotia > Heteronotia binoei. The sequence goes on from NW_026800083.1 coordinate 832,529, forward strand.
GAAGACACATAGGCAAACTCTTTGCTAAATTAACTTTCTGGTTGGGTTTTTGTTTGTTTGTTTGTTATTGCTTACCTATCAAAAATACACAAGAGGACATGTATCCTCCTCCTAATGAGGCACTAATGCATCATTATTATTATAACACACACACTTGTTTCCATAGAGGAATACTCATAAACAGAAGAACAAATTGTTGTTCCTCTTGTGGTTATGTTTCGTTGCAGCAATGTTAATGAATTTCATAAGTCTGGCTGAAATACTGTAGAAACCCATCTTTTTATTTCTTTCACTGCAGCAAACAGAGAGACCTGGATGAAATCAAGACAGCAGCAGTTATTCAAATGTTTAGTTCACTTGTTTTTAGGTTTTGGGGGTTTCACATATTATTTACTGTGAAATAAGTTTGTGAATCTGGGCCTATAGAATTTCTTAAAAAGAAATACATAAGGAAAAGATAAATAGAACATGGTGATAAAACCTGTTGAAGCCTTTTAACCTATGTTATTGTTACATATATACTGCACCACTAGACTTGTCCATGGGAACAAATTTTGAGTCCAGTTGCATCTTTAAGACCATGAAAAGTTTATTCAAGGTATGAGCTTTTGTGTGCAAACATAATTCTTCAGAGACATAGAAATGGAAGTTAATGTTTTCTATATATAGGCAGATGCCTCTACATAGGTGAACAGCAAACTAGCATACAACTTAATGAAGACATTTGACATATGTTTTGACATACACATGTGTGTGTGTGTGGACTGCCAGAGAGAGAGAGAGAGAGAGCGAGCATTGTGCCCTTCTAAGGTTCCTTTCCTTCCCAAACCCTCCCCTTCCCAGGCTCCACCCCCAGAATTGCCAAGTATTTTCCAATCCAGAGGGAGCAACCCCTGATACCGCTCTTTTTTCAGGACTGTACCATCATGGTTTTTCCATCAAAACTGGACAAAATTCAGGGTGATTGTAGTATTCCTTGAAGACATTCACACTGCCAGATTTCAAGTAGAAGAATAAATGGTATTCCCACCCCCCCTGTTCAAGGCTATGAAAGGCACCCATGTTTTACATTGGTCTATGATAGAACTGATGTTTTCAATAAACAATTTTATTGGTAACATATGGTAACAAATCTATATCTATATCTTACAACTTAAAAAAGGAAAGATTTATCTACCCCATATCTTACTTTTTCCCCCACCCCTCCCCCCATTACCAGTGTTATTTAATAAAGAAAAACAAATATTAAAGGTACCTGTAATGCTGTGGACCAAGATTATATATGGTTTCTCTTAAATCTTAAGTTTGGGCAGGCTTGAGGCCTGCTTATAAATTTTTAAATGTTTTATTTTTTCTTTTGGCAAAGCCCTAGAACCTAAAGGTCAGGCCCATTAGAGAGGGCCTTGAGTTGGTGCACCTGCAGATTTGTTGCCCAGGGAACTGAAGGGAGACACCTGTGGCTGACACCCATATCTGGGTCTCATTAATGTTATTTTGTGGAGTTGAGTTCTGATTGGGTTTTTCGAATCTACCCACTAGGGCTCCTTAAGAATAAAAGATTACCTTTTTCTTTGCTCTGGGCCCTCTACAGGACGATTGGACTAGACTCTGGGACCCTAGACTCTATGCTGGGGTTCTCTGTTTGTGGATTCAAGGGACTTTGTTGCCTGATTTCTTTGGAACCATATGGTGCCTTTAGTTAAGTATATTTTGCAACGTTATTGTTTTGGCTCACTGCTCTTAATGATAATTTTTAAGCCTATCTTTAAATAAACTCTTTTCTGGTTTTAAAAAAGAGCTTTCTTGTCGCTTTGTGTGGGGGGTTGTGGCAACATGACAAAAGCTTACTCGACCGCCCCGAAGGTTGCCTAATCTACCAAATAAGAAAAAATACCTTGTCTGGGGAACTCCCGGCCACATCTGCTGTGGCTGGGCTTCCCCTGGTCTTAGAGGATAAAACTCTGAGGTTGGGCTGGTGGCAGTTTACCCCAGGATCTGGTTTTGAGCCTGGATATTTGGATTTTGTTTGAGCCACCATTCTAACGGCCCGCCTGGTCTCGGTCATAGGGGTCGGACCATTACAGTACCTTTAACTATTAAAAAACCAAAAGTTATATTCTTGTTTTAAAAAACTTAATCATTATCAAAGATTGTCCAATGTCCTTTTATTTTCCACTCTTTTTCTACGTATCTTCTGAACTTCTTCCACTCCATCTTAAAAACTTCTAAATCATAGTCTCTTAATATTCTTGTTAATTTGTCCATTTCACTCCATGACATAACTTTTATAATCCAATCCCATTTCTCTGGTATTTTTTCTTGCTTCCACAACTGCACATACAATGTCCTAGCAGCTGAGAGCAAGTACCAGATTAAAGTTCTATCTTCTTTTGGAAATTTTTCCATTTGTAATCCCAACAGAAAAGTCTCTGCAATTTTGTTAAACTCATATCCCAAGATATTAGACATCTCTTGCTGGATCACCTGCCAAAACATTTTAGCTCTTTCACAAGTCCACCACATATGGTAAAAAGAACCTTCATGCTTTTTACATTTCCAACACCTATCTGGCATCTTGTTATTCATCTTTGCTAATTTTTTACGAGTCATATACCATCTATACATCATCTTAAAACAGTTTTCTTTAATACTTTGACATGTTGCAAGTTTCATAGAGTTCTTCCACAAATATTCCCAAGATTCCATCTTTATTTCTTTATTTACATTAATTGCCCATTATATCATTTGAAATTTCACTACTTCATCTTCTGTAGACCATTGTAAAAGTAATTTGTATACTTTTGAAATTAGTTTCTCATTGTCTCCAAGCAGAACTTTTTCCATTTCTGTTTCTTCTTTCCTTATTCCTTCAGTTTTGATATAATTCTCCACCAAGCTTTTTATTTGTTGCATTTGAAACCAATCATATTTATGACTTAATTCTTGAGCAGTTTTCAGTTCTATTTTCCCACTTTGTATTTTTAATAATTGATTATATGATAGCCACTTTTCTTCGCCTGTCTTAGCCGTTATCTTTATCACTTCAGCTGGCACTATCCATAAAGGTCTTCTCTCATCTCCATATTTCTTATATTTTTATCCATGTATTTAATAGGTTGCTTCTTATATAATGGTGAGAGAAAAGACCATCCATCCTCTTTTTTCCATAATATAAATATGCGTGCCAGCCAAATTTATTTCCATGACCTTCCAACACTAAAAGTTTTTTGTTTAACAATGTTATCCATTCTTTCATCCATACTAAACAAACTGCTTCATGATGCAATTTTAAATCTGGTAGTTGAAATCCGCCTCTCTCTTTTGCATCTGACAGAATTTTCATTTTAATCCTTGGCTTCTTCCCAGCCCACACAAATTCTGAAATTTTCCTACGCCATTTATCAAATTGTTTGGCATCCTTCACAATAGGAATAGTTTGAAACAAATACATTATCCTTGGTAAAATATTCATTTTTATTGCAGCTATTCTGCCCAGCAATGACAAATTAAGCTTGTTCCATTTTAACATATCTTCATCCATTTTATGCCATAACTTCTCATAATTATTTTTAAACAGATCAATGTTTTTCATTGTTATCGCCACCCCTAGGTACTTTACCTTGGAGGTAACCTCACAGCCCGTTAGTCTTTGTAATTCTTGTTGTCTGTTCATCTGCATATTCTTACACAGAATTTTAGATTTTTCTCTATTTATAGAAAGTCCCGCCAGCTCCCCATATTCTTGCATTTTCATTAACAACAAAGGTGTAACTTATATGGGGTTTTCATTTATAAACATTATATCATCAGCAAATGCTCTATATTTGTAAGTACATCCCTTTATTTGTAAGCCTTCTATATCTTTTTCTTCTTGAATCTGCATCAGTAAAATTTCAAGAGTCCTTATAAACAACAATGGTGAAAGCAGACAACCTTGTCTAGTACCTTTGCTAATTTTCATTTCTTCTGTGAGATCTGCATTAACACACAGCCTTGCCCTTTGTTCAGAGTATATTGCTTTTATCATTCTTATAAAACTTTCTCCCAGCTCCATCTTATCCATTACCGCAAACATAAAGTCCCAGCTTAAATTGTCAAATGCTTTCTCTGCATCTGCAAAGAATAATGCTACTTCTTTTTCTGGATGTCTTTCATAATAATCTACAATATTTACAACAGTCTATGATAGAACTGATGTGAAAGAATCCAGCACCACACAGAGAGCACTACAGCCGCTTGGCTTGATGAACAAGGGCATAAGGAAGAGGCCCACTGAAAAGGCAAGGGCACTTTGTGGCACAAGGAGGGGTAAGACATCTGGGTAGACAGGCAGAAGTTGGAGGACCCTGAAGTAGATTTGTTTGGACAGGAAATATGGTTTTCAGAGCAGTAGACAAGCAAGGGAATGCAGAACACAAGGGAGAATTTGGCACAGCACGGCAGGAATTGAGAGGAGAAAGGATGGTAAAGACTCATCCCATATCCCTCAGGACTGGAATCCCTCACTGGTCAGGGCTTCTAGAAAAGAGGATTTTAAGATTCTGTCCTACTTGTTCAGCTCATAATAGGTTTAATTAGCAGCTGACAGGGGGCTCCTGGGTCCTTTCTAAGACCTTCTGCCATACATGCAAAGCATGTGTAGCACAATGACATCACCTAGAAATGACATCATTGTGTTGTCAATATTGGGGGTGATGCTCTAGTTTTAGATAGAACTCTATGGTTTTTGCCTTCAAAACCATAGAGTTTACCCAGAAATTAGAGTGTCACCCCCAATGACATCACTTCCAGGTTACATCACTGCACTAGGGGACATTGTGTGGTGTGCCCCTGTTGGGGGATGAGGTTTGTCCTGTCAGCTGGCTAGCTGGTGGTGTATTGAAGTCCTCAAAAGCAGGGGAACCTCCTGGGACCTGGATGGATTATGTTCATATGTTCTATAATGAAAGTCCAAAAGGTCCTTTGGCCATGATTCAATTAAGTAGGGGATTCCCTGCTAAATAAAGTATATCTATCCAATTGATGTTTGCTTATTAGATTGGGATCCTATTCTTCTTCCAAGGAGTTTAAGGCAGCCCACCTAAGATTTTCTGCTTTTTTTCTCACAAAAGACCTGTAAAATAGGCTTGGCCAAGAGTTTGCTTCAAGACAAACCAATGAGCTTTTGGTTAAGTAAAGGATTTGAGTGCATCCTACATCTATCCATCCAGCAAGTGAAACAACATGACACATAAAGCTGAAGCTCAAATGCTTTGGCCACCAAATGAGAAGGGAGCACTCACTGAAGAAGACCCTGATGCTGGGAAAAGACAGAAGGCAAAAGAAGAAGGGGATGGCAAAAGATGAGATGACTGGGCAGCGTTATTGATATAACTAACATGAATTTGAGCAGATTTCAGAGGATGGTGGAAGACAGGAGGGCCTGGTGTGACTTGGTCCATAAGGTCACAAAGAGTTGGAGTCAGCTGTACGACTGAACAACAACAACAAAGTTGCTTTATACTGAATCAGACCATTGACCCATTGATGTCAGTATTGTCTACTCAGATGCCAAGGATTGAACTTGGGACCTTCTGCTCTGTCACTGACATGCATGCACACACACACACCAGCCATCATAAAGCACAGTCTGAGTTTACTTTATGTGCACTCACAGGCATATTTGTTTCTGTATATCTTAATCCAGTGCTATATGTTATGCCTAGACCCCTCCTCCCTTGATGGACTAGTCTGCTACCTTAGAAAAGGTGACAACAGGCAACCTTCTTTCTACATCTTACAGGATCACTCACTCTAGACTTTTCCCTGTTCTGCAAATAGGATCAAAATAGGTCCTACAGTCACATGTCTGGGAAAACTGATCCTAAAGGTGCAAAGGTCTGGTTTTTGATAGTTCTCTTCCCTCAGTGTCAAAGATTGATTTCTCACCTCTCTCACCTCCACCTTGCCTGGTTTATCCAATGTGAGTCCTTTTCTTGAGTCTTCTGCTCAAATTTCAGATCATTAGTGGGACTTTTGTCAATGTAAATAGAAGGCCCTGGGCATGAAGATTATCAAGCCTTCTACTGTGAGACAAACATTGAAATATAAAGTATTTCTGTGGTGCTTTTGGGGGCCTTCTCATTTTTCTTGAGCAAACGCCTCCATTCTTCCAAACCCCATATTGCCCTGTGGTTAACAATGTTCTGTTATCAAGAAACTGCATGTTGGAGCTTCATGTTCAATTTTATATGGCTGCCCTGTGATCAGCCTAATTATTTATTTATTATACTTCTATGTTATTCCACTAAGGAGTTCAGAATGCCTTATATATAACTTCCTTTATTCACCCCAATAGAACTGTGCCATGTGCCTTCAGATCATTCTCTGGGTCAAATACAATTCTCAAAGCATTGGGTGAAGACACTGGCAATCCAAGGTCAAATAAATCCTATTACTGAGCTATCAAGTGCATGGGATAGCATGGCCGGACCTCTACTCTCAGCTTCAACCACATCATCTAAATAAATAATAATTGATTCAATGTACCTTAGTTTCTGAAAATACTTATCAAATTATTCTTGTGTCTAATAGACAAGTACTGGCCCCCATGAGTATCAAAAGGTCTGTACAATTGGTTAGGGTTGCCAAGTCCTCTGCGTCCCGGAGTGGGTTAGGGTTGTACCATAAAGTTTTCTGTCCCAAATGGCTAGAGCGTCTGGGAAAACCATAGAGTTTTCCCAGAAACGCCTAAAGTGGCCGCGCACGGTATCACCGGTGTGATGACATCACTTCTGTGTGAAGTCATCACACCGGCAACATAGGGGAAGGTTCCCCCCACCAGCCCAATGCGGACCAGTGGGTTGGGAACCTCCCAGGTAGGGAATCCCCGCCTGGACCAGGGGCTTGGCAGCCCTACAATTGGTTCAGGCCTAACTAAAACTGCCAATTCTGCAAACCTGGGTGAACCATCAAAGTATGAATAAAAATTACAGTTTGGTCAGAAGGAGGGAGGTAAACAACCAAAATGGTAAGAAAAATGTGTAGACCCTCGAGTTTGGATGGCATTTGGGGTTTCCTTTTGCCCCAAAATAATACCTAGAGAAGGGTAATGTGATGGGGAGGAAAGCAGAACCAGAAATGGCAATCTAGACCCAGTGAGAGGAAGGACAAAACAGAAAGCAAAGCCAGAAAGGAGTGATCCAGGGAACACTGGGGGAGTAGGATTTCCCTTCTCCCTCAAATCCTCATGGGTCCCTCTCTTGTAAATGACAACTACATGACAATGTTTGAAATAATGTCCCACATCAACTAATTTTCTCTGCAGAACTATTTCTCAACAGTTTGCAAGCTGAAAAAAGAAGAAATTTGGCTCAAAAATACTAAGGGCGGAAGCCACAAAATGTTAATGGAAAGTTCAGATTTTAAAGTATGTTTTTAGTAACACATAAACCTGAAGGCTTAGCTCAATGAGTTAAGATGGCTATAGCAAGGAACCGATGGCTGTGCACCCATTCTAGCTGAATACAGATAAATTGTGGCATTATAAAGAAGAAAAGAGGGAGATTTACTTTCTAATATGCCTGCCGTTGATATCTTAACATTGTCATGAAGTTTATTTACCACGGTGGAAATCAAACTCATTTTCCCAGGCCGAGGTTATGAACCACAATAAACAATGTTAACCAGGGGGAGAAAAAAATGTTACTGCTGAAGGTGAAATTAGGGAAATAAAATGCTGTTGTTGGAAAAGTAAAATCTTAAACCCATCTACATTCTTCTGTTGCCGAAGTGTACTTGAGGAAGGATTCTCCATCACCTTGACAGCATGCTTTATTTCTGCTCCATGAAGTTTATTTACCTGAATTATTAATGCTGCTTTTGTTTGCAGCTATAACTTAATTTTCTTCTTTTCATTCACCTGTCACAATTGTTTTTGATTCACATCTCCGGATGATGCACAAATCTTTGGGAAACACTGAAGTGTCACCCATATTTTTGCTCTCTCATCAGATGTTTCTGTCTTTGTGGTGAACCAGACTATTTCACTCCCCCCCCATGAAGACTGTCAGTCACTGAGATTATGCTTTAAACTTAACCAAGTGGATACAAGATAGAATTTAAACTACATCTCATATGTCAGCAGATACTATATCAAGTACAAGCAACAGAGCCAATGCAAAGCTCACTTCTTTCCTTCCTAAATGGTAAGCAGGATTTCAGAGGCTTAAACTACTGGTCAATTGTGCTTAAAACTTGCACAAGTGATAATCAGAAAAGCACACTGATGGTTTATTTTGGGAGTTAATGCACATCTCATTTTTAAAAATGAGAGTGGGAAGGGAGCTAGCTTACTGTGACAGAAGAGAGGGCCCCATGTCCAGTCTATGACCCCTCCAAAATCTCAGGTATGGTCTTTTTTGAGCAGGAACACAGTTGGCATCAGGAGTGTGGCCTAATATGCAAATGAGTTCCTGCCGTGCTTTTTCTTCAAGAAATCCTGATCTCATAAGAACATAAGAAAAGCCATGTTGGATCAGGCCAATGGCCCACCCAGTCCAACACTCTGTGTCACACAGTGGCAAAAAACCCCAAGTGCCATCAGAAGGTCCACGAGTGGGGCCAGGACATTAGAAGCCCTCCCACTGTGCCTCCCAAGCACCAAGAATACAGAGCAGCACTGCCCCAGACAGAGAGTTCCAATAATACGCTGTGGCTAATAGCCACTGATGGCCCTCTGCTCCATATGCTTATCCAATCCCCTCTTGAAGCTGTAACAGGGCTTGGAAAGACCTCAAAGGGCTATTGCCAGACAGAGTAGGAAGCAACTGAGCAGACAGACAATGGTCGGAATTAGTGCAAGGCATCTATGTTCTTATATGCTTCACTGCCAATCAGGAACATGCCATAGAAAAAACAGTGGGAATTTGCATGGCCTAAGATCACATGTGAGCATATGTGTAATTCTAGCCAACTCACTAATTCCTTGCATTGTTATAAACAGCTCAATGGGACTAGGTGGTGGGTGTGAACTAGGGTTGCTGACTTCCAGATGGTGGCTGGAGATCTCCCACCATCAGGGCCAGCCCTCTCACTAGGCAAATTTGGCATTTGCCTAGGGTGCTGGGCTGGGGAGTGTGCCGAATCGGGCCCAGCCCCATAGCCAAATGCCCAAATTTTGCCACCCACACTGGACTGGCGCCCTCCCCGCCTGCTCTCTAATTACTCTAATTATCAGGGAGCGAGCAGAAAGGGTGCCTGGCTGGCACACAGTCTCTGTAGCACTCTCTGAGCATCCTCCATCCTTTTGTTCCACCAGAGAGGGTGGTGGGGTGGGGGCAAGGGGGGCAGCAAGCCTGCCTAGGGTGCCCCATACCCTAAAGCCAGCCCTGCACACCATTACAACTGATATCCAGATGACAGAGATCAGTTCACCTGGAGAAAATGGTCCCTTTGGAAGGCAGACTCTCTGGCATTATACCCTATTCCCTCCTCTTCCCAAACCTTCCCAAACCCCACCCTCCTCAGGCTCCACTCCTAAATCTCCAGGTATTTTCCAACATAGACCTGGCAGCCAAAGTGTGAACCCAAATTCTCCAGAGAATAAAGTCTCAAGCCTGTACATTGTTAGGCAGTTTAAACTGCATAGGCTCTTAAATCAATTTGAACCTAAAACTTTGTGCAAGATTTCATGCAACCAATGACTGCAATCCCACTCAGAATGCAATGTATATAACACCATTAGGATCAATGGGGACATGTTGAATCAAAGTGTGTTGGGCTACAGTGTTGGGCATCTAAAAATTCAAGATCACCACTATTCTGAAACAACACTCTTGTTTCAGAACATTCGGCCTCCCCTAATAAATGGAATACTTTCCTGTTTTAGGCCAGAAGTTACTTTAAAATCCTTTAAAATTGTGTGTGCTTTTCACACTCCTATAACAAAAAGGATATATCACAAAAGATTCTACTGAGAAAGCAATATGAGGAGACCATGTGTACAAACAACATACCATTTCAAACAGACAAGGCTTGTTGAAAAAAAATATAAAAACTTTTTTTTTCTCCTCTTGCCTTTGATTTCCGTTAGAAGGATGAAATGAAAGGGACAGTGATACATATTTTAAGCCCTGTGAATTCACAATGGGGCTTTAGAATAAAGAGGTAAAAACCTTTGAACTAAACAAAGGTCCATCACGGTGCACTTCGTTTGCACAACCAACCTAGAAAGGAAATGATGCTGGATGGAGGGACCAGCTGGCTTTTGGCATAGCACCTCTTCTGACACAACACAGCGACATCATTTCCAGCCACTATCAATCCACTGTATGCCATGTCATTGACTCCTCTTGGTCCTGATCTCTTATCTCAGATATGTCTTTTCTAGTCAAATGCCCTGTGAATGTAGCCATTCCTGGCCTCGCATCTGAGTGTCTCTTTGTATTCCCCCCAAAGCCTGTAGCCTGGTGAGCTGCATTAAGTTGATTAAAGTGGTACTATAGACAGTTACTTAGGCTCTTACTCTGTCCTTAGATTAAAGACGAGACAGCATCCTGCTTTCAAGAGGTTTCCTCTTCCCCCTTCCCTCTTGCAAAACTGCAACTTTCAAAAGGGTCAGTAAAAGACAAAGCCTCTTATGAACTGAAGAAGGAAAAAAGGCTTTTATGACAAATGATTTCTAATTTCCCCTTTGTTCCAAAGAGGCAGCAGTTATGCTGCCAGAAACATAACAAGCCATCAGTAGGCCTTGATGGAAAGCTTCTACCAAAGGCTCCTGGAAAAGAGCTCCCAACAAGAACCAATCATTTCCACACATCCATTCACAAATTACTTCTCCCTGAAGAGAACCACTTACTCCATCAGCCTTAAATCTGAAAGGAAAGCTAAGACAGACAAAGTATTTCTGGCTATTTAGAACATAAGCCTGATAAAGATGCTGGGTGGCAATTATTTTTCTTATATATGTTGTGTGTGGTTAGGAAGATAGAATCTTTTGAGTTTTGCATATATGTAAGAGATCCAACAAATACTGTAACTTCAGAGGTATCACTGAAATCTCAGAATAACTGTAGGATGTACAGAGCTTAATTTCTAAAACAGGAAGTGCTCAAGCTAGTCAAAATATCGCTTTTTACAAACCTTGCTATTATTTACCTCATGGCCACTTACTGTTATGTACTTTTAACCATACAGGAAGCCACACACGAGTACTATCTTCTGAGTTGCCAGCTTCCAGGTGGGGCCTGGAGATCTCCCACCTTTTCAACTTATCTCCAGCTGGCAGAAATCAGCTCCCCTGAAGAAAATGGTAGACTCTATGGCATTGTACCATGCTGAAGGGTGGACTCTGTGGCATTGTACCATGCTGAGGCCACTCTCCTCCCAAACCCCACCCTCTCCCAGATCCACCCTCAAAATCTCCAGGTATTTTCCAGCACAGACCTGGCAACCCTATATCACAGAGTGAGAAAAAAAATCACCACCAATTGGCTGCCCATTCAGGAACAGCAGTAGTGGAACAGCAATAGTGGAGTCATACTTTCTAAGCATGTTGCTTCACATCGCACAATCAGCTTTCCAGGGCATGACATGAGCGGTAAGGAACCACAGAGGGAGTGGTTATTCTCTATCTGAAAGCCAAAGGACCATGAAATCAATCTGACTTAGTAAGGTGTTCTGCATCATTTTCTGTACAGTCCAAGTTCTGAAGTCCTGTTATGACAAAGAAACTGAAGCCTCATCAGTCTCATCTGAAAATCTATGTTTACTGGAAGGGCAGGCTTGTTAAGACTGTTGGAAAAGTGACAGCCTGCTAAGAGATTAGTTACTGTAAATACAGCAATATAAATAAATATAAATATAAAAGTAAATACAGCTTTCCATACCAGTGTCTGATGAAGTGTGCTTCTAGCACACGAAAGCTTACATTCTGAATAAAATGTTGTTGGTCTTAAAGGTGCAACTTGACTCTTGCTTTGTTTTAGAGGAAGCTGTGGTGCATTCTCTAGTGTTTACTGAATTTTTTCTCTTTCAGTTCAGTCTACCTTTTGCTATTTCTCTCCCTGCTGCGTGTTAGTATGTGTTGGTGCTTGAAGGCCTCTCTGTTGTATTAATGGGCTGCAGTCAGTTATTGTCTTTTGTCAAAATCCTGTTGCAGTAAATTCATCGAAAACAAACTCCAAATCATGGATTGGATTATTTCCTGAAATCTGCCAACAAAGACACTAGGGTTTTAAAAGATTCAGAAGGGATAATCTAATATGAATGCAATTGATACAGATCAGTACCATCAGGAAGAAAACAGGTAAATAGTGCTTATCCTGTGAGCCAAGTGCTCTGCAAATCAGCGTACCATGACAGGACACAACAATGCAGATATACCAAAGCCTATGTGGCAATGCTGTCTGGGGATGCAAATTTTGCAGTCATATTTTTTAACTGATTGCATTTTAACCATTGTGCAAAGAATCCTTGTGCCATTGTTTACTCATGCCAGTTTCCTCCCCTTTAAATGTATAGAATTAAATAGGAAATGTATTTCCTATTTTTATGTATTTTATGCATTTATTTTCTTTAAAAAAATAATACTGTTTCTAATGCAATGCAATATATAGGAATAGATTTTTCCCCTGCCATAATACTTCTAAAGACCAATATAATATATTGGTATAGTATTTAGAACAACATATAGTGATTGTAATGTAATGCAATAAAACTTGAAATATACTGCACCCCACCCCAACTAAGGGAAGGAGATGGAAGCTGTTTGTGACCTCTACACTTGAGGGGAGAAGAATGGGGCATTGAAAAGGAATCTCAGTCAACTTCCCACAATTAGAAAAGATTCTCTAACACACTTATCTCCTATTTTGTCATATTCAACAGTTGACCCCCTTAATTGGATCCATACAGCTATTGACCCTGTACATTTGTGTCACACAGCAAGGGACTAGGAAGGCCTTCTACTGGCTGCCACCACTCTGGTAAGGGTCTGTCTGGGGGACCCAGAGCACCTACCCAACCCCTGTGTCTTCTTTATTAACTGATACCTTTTAACCATGGCCAGTTTTCAATTTTATGCAAGAATTTTTCCATGTGTATGACAATTAAAGGCCACTGAGCCCTTTGCATTCTTGTATGTGAGTCTTTGAGAATCCAGAGATTCTCACTGCAGCTCAGTAGAAATTCTGGAGTGACCAGCAAATCTCAGGTGGATCAATGGGTGGATTAATGTACTGAAGGGCAAGAGAAATTGCACTTGACTGCTGCTTCCAAGCAGTGGCCAAAGGAAGGTCACTTATTAAGAGGCTACCTCAGAGGTTCGAAGTGGCTGGGCCAGCACCATCCAGGGAAACAGCAGCTGTGGCCAGCAGCATGCTGTGTGAGATGCTTCCATAGGCAGGTGAAACTGTTTTGGTCAACAGAGGTCCTTTTGCAGGGTGTTGACCAAGCCTTCAATGACACCTCTTAGCACCTACCACTAAGCATATGAGACCCTATGTTCCTTCAGTTGCTTTTTTAAAAAAAGGATTGCCCACTTGACAATCTTAGCAGATAGTAGGTACCATGGCACAAAGCCCTCACATACCCTTAATTAGGATAGGCGTAAGGAGCAGATGAGCTGATGTTTCTGGGGCTGCTGTTGTGGGAGACAAAGGGGAAGGGTCCAGGCACAGGCTGAGGCTACAGTTTGTCTCTTGCTTGAGGGTTTGGAACACCCACATACAGAAATTAGAACTTTGACACTCTAAGATGAGGGCTCTTGCACTGAAAACCTTCTAAAAAGATCATATAAGCAAACATCTTCTAAACATGGCTTAAGTCATATATTGGATTCAAGACTGGGAGGCAGGAAATGAGTTGAAGAATATTGTGAAGAATCTCTTGAGTACATTTTTCAGGTGTCCAAGGTTTGCAGTGGCTGACATTATCAGTTTGATGCCAACTTTTTCAGTATGTTCTGTGTCTCATTTCCTAGATATCACAAGTCTCCGTTGCACCTTAGACACTATTAGAAGTAATGCAACATGATTCCAAGGCTACTTTAATTATAGTGTTGCACTGCAGGCTGCATCGGCATCAGAGGATGCCACTTCACCACAACACACTTCACCCAAACATATACCCCTACACTGCATTCAAGATTGGGTGTCATATCAATATACTAGGAAACAACCTGTGTTAAGGTCCATGTAGGAGTTCTCTATAGCTATAATTCCTTCCAGTTTAGCCACTAGAACATATTTGCATAACAGTGCCTGCCCAGGATTAGTATATGAAGCCACCATTTAGAGTCAAAACATCAAGGTGACTTTCAGCATGCTGTGCTTCCCACCCCCACTATAGCTGTCACCTAAGCATCTGGGGTCAAATGCCAAACATGAATTTAAAACACACCTCCGTTCTTTGCATTTCACACTTCCTTGAGTAAAGGCTTTTCTGACTTTGCCTAACTGGTACACAAGCATTTTTAATAGTTTCAGGTTCTAGATTTTATTGTAATCCAAGAAGGAGATGTGATGATACATACATATGTGTAATGTAGCACAAAAATATGCTTACTGAGGCATACAATCAGGATGTGTCAGTTTTTAAAAAACACACACACAGAGTTAACCTGCTTGATTCCTAGTCAAAGATTAGATACTATTCTCAGCTGTAAGAGCATGAGTCTGCCCAGTTTTTATATAAACTGGAAATACAAATTCCTCTCCCGTTATAATATTGCACATATGTTTCTTCCAAAACATATTTATAATGTAACATGAAATATGTGTAGATATTGTAACACTAAAGCTTTGAAAGACTTCAGCTTCTGTCATGAACAGTAAAAAGGAAAAAAAACAGCCATTATCATCACAGAAATATTGGCATCAGTAAGCCATGAGAACCAGACTTATGCAGGATACTAATGTACAAGTAGCAGCACAGCAATGTAAATATGCTTCTTTTGACAGAGAGAGAGAGAGACCATTTCTATCAGTGAAATGGCTACAAATGGGCTGCCATTAACTTTTGTAACTTGAGTAGGTGCCTGCAAAGGGCCAGGTGGTGTTTATGCAGATGAATGAGCATGTTACAATGTGTTCTTCCTTTTGGATAAAACATTAGTGTATCAGATGTGACAAATCAGATGTTCATCTTCCGCACTCCTGCATTATTTTACATTGAGAATTAGATAATGTGCTGGCTTAGCTTTTTGCTGAGGCTCCCTCCCTTCCCGAGTCCTCTCCTTTTTCTGGAGGTTAATATAAAGTTCCCCCAGCACTCTGCATAATCATTGCTGCACAGTGTATTACTTACAAGCTGCTGAAGAGGTATCATGGTGAACCTAACACATATAGGTACCGTGCCTTTGTACTTCAGCATTGTCATGAAAAAGGAGAAATACTGTCATAATGCCATCAGTCGAACCAATTAAAATGCAGCCATTTTTCCTTTTTACTAAATTACCGGGCAACACTAATCACTTCCACAGCTGAATGTATGATCAACACTAGTCAAGAATCAGCTGGCTTCAGCAAAAGTCTTAGAGTTCTGAAACTGTTATACCATTGACTGCCGAATCCTGAACATCTTGTCGTGCCAATTCAAGGAGTCATTAACTTGACACAGTGTAAACATAACCTCCCTGGATTATCTGTTGGTAACCTTCAAACACAACATGGTGTGTTTTCTACTCACAGAGTGTGGTAGTAGTAGGAAGACATTTTGGTAATGAGGAATTATGTTAAAATAGCCCCAGGTGTGTGTGCAATATGCTGTATTAATCAACTCTGAACATGCAAAGCTGTCATAGAACAAGACTAACTAGTGGACCAACTAGTCACATATCATTTACATTCTAACAATATCTCTTCTGTCATTGACAGAGGTGTTTTTCAGCCCTTCTGGATGGGTATGTATTTGTGTCTGTGTAACTGAGCAATCTGGAGTGGAATGGTTTCAGTTGGCCTCTTCCTTATCCTTCCGGCAGTTCCCTAGCTGGCATGGCTACATCTTGAAGCACAAGGAAATCCAAGGCATAAATGTTTAATTAATTAATTAATTATACCTCCATGCTGGTCCCGCAACCCCAGAGAGTGGAAGCTGCAGAGTGGAGCGTTAATGATTTGGGTGTTGTATGTTGTTGGACAAAATTCCATCTGCTTGGGTGATGGAACATGAGACATCTTTCTTCTTCCTCTCATTGAAAATTCCCATAAATCTTCCTTATTCTAGGCATGCACATCCAATGCAGTGGATGCTTCATCACCCTGCTTCTTCCAGGCACATGATGTCTCCCTTATCCCTTTTCTGGTTCAAAAGGTTAGTGAGGGAGTCCACAGCATGATGCCCAAGGGTGTCATGGTGCCCACCAACACCTTTCTTGGCACCCATCAAGTGTTTTTAGAACGTGGACAAGACCAGGTGGAGCTTTTACCCAGCAGGATTGCTAATTGGCCATTGGAGAATTGATTAGCTGTGCAGATTTTTTAAAAGTTGGTTCAGCTGTGTCATCACAGCACAAGGATCTTCACTGTGTGCCATGTATGTATGCAAGAATATATTCTAAAATAATATGTTCATTTCAAAGGGCTTCCTGCTAGACTGTTGAAATATTGATGATTACTGATAGAATTATGTGTACCCTCACTCCCTGACATCTTATGGTTGGCTTTGCCTCTTGTAGCAGCCATTTTATGGTTCACTCTATCTCCTGTGGCAGACATTTTGTGATTGCACCCATCATTAGGGATGGGCATGAACCAAGAAAATGCAGTTCAATTCATGGTTTGTGGTGTGCCTGGTTCAAGAACCATGGACTGTCACAATCTTTTTTGAGCTAAATAAACCTGTAAAGTTTGTGAGGGTTGGGACTTGATAGAGTGGTCCCCATGTGCTACAGACACCAAGCTCACAGGAGATCTCCAGCTGACTCTACCTGCCCTCCAAGTTTGGTAAGGATTGGATTTGAGCAGTCTGAGTTACAGCCCCACAAAGAAGGTGCCCCCAAGAAAATGTTTTCTGGGAAAATGACAGGCACAAGTTCAGGAAGTTCAGGAGCATATAGAATGGATGTGGTACAAACCAGAGACATCAAACTCACAGGGGTTTTCTGGCTGATGCTCCTCTATCTGCCCTCCAAGTTTGGTGAGGATCAAATTTATGAGGTATGAATTACAGCTCCCCCCCACAAAAAGATGCTCAATTCTCCATTGTTTCCAATGGAGGGGGGAAACAGCAAAAAAAAAAAAAAAGCAAAGGTGAGAGCAGCTTAGCAGAACACAGTTCCAGAAAATCTCTGTTGTAGAATCTGAAGGGGGCAGCATTTTTGCAAGCCCAACAGAGCCAGTGCAATGTGCCCAGCAGAAACAGTGCCACTGTGGCAGTGCAAACCTAATAGGATTAAGGTCAAACTAGGAAAGCAGAGGGAAAAGCCAGGCACAAAAGTGTAAAGAAAGAATCCCTTGCAATCTACACACACCAAATCCATAGGGAACCTCACCCTGACACCCATTCCTCAACAATCTCTCCAAGGTGGGGCAGAGTACATTTCTGGGGTACCAGTTATGGAGCCCCCCAAAAGTTCTCCCCAGTGCTCTCTCTTAAAATGACAGCTGCAGTTACAGGAGTCTGTGGTATGGCTCAGGAACAAGCTAGTGACACCAATCACAGACCCCACTCATCCAGACACTGGAAGCAAGGTAAGAGTAGTAGAAGAGAAGAGATTGGATTTATATCCTGCCCTTCACTATCCAAAGAAGTCTCAGAATGGCTTACAATCTCCTTTCCCTTCCCTTCCGTACAACAGCCATATTGTGAGCTTGGTGGGGTTGAAAGAGTTCTCCAAGAACTGCTTGTGAGCAGAACAGATCTAAGAGAGTTGTGACTGACCCAAGGTCACTCCAGCAGTTGTATGTGGAAAAGTGGGGAATCAAACCCGGTTCTCCCAGATAAGAGTCTGTGCATGTAACCACTACGCCAAACTGGCTCTCCCCCTACACTCGCAGCCCCCTTCCCCAGTCTCCAGAGGCAGGGTCTTCTCCACCAAATGTGCAATCATGGCATAGATGGAGTTCCAGTGGTTGTGTAAGTCCAGCATCTCATGTTCAGGCTCATTGCCCTCCTGCTTCTCATGCAGCAGACAGACAGTCTTGTTGCTGCTCGAGAAATGGGTAGCCAGGTGTGAGCAAAAAGCCCCCAACTGCAGAACATCATAGTCCCCCATTTGGTTGATTTGACTCACACACATCTGACAGAAAGTATGGGTTTTGTCTATCAGAATGTAAGGGACTTATGTGAGTACTAACAGCTGTAATCTTGCAGCAGCACTCAGTGTCTTGGGAAGAGTGCTAACCAGGAGGAAAAGATGGGTTTCCAGTTGCTCCATGCGATCACCATCTCAGCCGGTGTAGTGGAAGAAGTTACACCGCCTGGAGCTGTCCAAGCAAGTGGTTTTCAGCCTTGGCCACAGAATTTCTAGGGAAAGGCTAACAGCACCAGCAACTATCTTTCCGCAGCGCCAGACTCCATAACAGCGAAGCGGGAGGCTCACGTACTCAACAGATGTCACCTGTGCATAAGGTAATCAAGCTCACCCCAGGAGGGGACCCTGTCAGACTGCCTAAACTATTGTCCCACGGAGCCCAAAACAAAGGATGGTGCCAGCAGAGGAGTAACGTCTTCACTAGAGCCAAATATCTTTGTGTAGATCAGGTGTCACCTTAGGTAGCAATTTGACCGTCCATTGTCACCTTTTAGATATGTTTAACAGCTTTCAAATCACCCTCACCCCAGGAGTCCCCCCCCCATTCTTTCCTTTACTGGTCATCCTGGAGCCTCCTTCTTGGCCCAAGATTACCTGGAGGTCCAATCAGGTAACCAGGGCCAAGTCCTCTCATTGGCCAGGAATGGGCATCCAATCAGATGCCCCCTCCAAGCTGGCCATTGGCTACCACACAAGTCCAGCCTTTATGGTCACTGTGGAGCCTCCCCTTTTTCTGAGGTCATGCATCAGCTGACCACCTGTCATCTGCCCCTGTACCTCCCATCCCCTAAGGGCTCAGGGGAAGCCTTATAACCTCTGGCCCAACCTTTTACACGTGTGCATCTAGCAGTGCCCCATTTCCGCTGTTTAGATCCACCCCCGATTCCTGATCAATTGAGGGTCCCCTCCCCCTAATCCTCATTTTTCGCCATTGGAACCTTCCTTGGAGACTACGATTGGTAATTATCACCCTGTTTGTACATCCCTATGTTACCTCTATATTTTTCTCTCTGTTTTTATTAGGACTCTATGTGTGTTGTATAAATTCATGACCTTGTGTGTGTTCTACATTTTTCTGTAATAAAGTTTTGATGGTTTCTCTTAATTAGTGTCCTTGGTAAATTTAAGCAATAATTTCTGGAGGTGGAATCCTGTATACATAGATTCTAGATCCTAATTAAGCCCACCTATCAATTCCCCAATCTCTTCTGAGGGCATTTTGGCTTACACAGGCACTGGCATATCTCCAGCAAGAACTGCATCTCAAGGGTGGCAGTTTTCCAGGTGGCCTTGATTGTGCTCTCTAGCCTCAGAACATCCCTCACCACCAGGTGGAGTATGTGCATCAGGCAGATGATGCCCTTGAGGCGCACAGCCTTGACCACTGCCAGCATGTTGGTGCCAGCATCAGTGACCATGTAGCCATAGAAGATGTTGCTGCCTCCCACCCACTCCCTCGGGCTAATCTGCATCACAGCCATGATATTTTGCACCATGTGATCTGCATCCACCCCCTGCAAATGGATCAGAACCATTTTGTAGCTTGGTGGCAGGACTGTTCCCTCCTGGGCCCTTGGCCATGCCCCAACAGTTTGGGCTGAGAGGCCTTCTGGTTGCCACCAATGGGCATATAGGGGGAAGTGCTGCTGGCTGCTCCAGAGGTCTGCCTTGAAGTGCATGGTCCTGCTTTCTACTCTGGAAAGCTGAGTCTTGACTACCGCCACAAAGGAGCAGTGCATGGCAGGCAAGACTCATTGGTTCCTAGTCCTCTGTGAGGGAATGGAGTACCAGGAAGCCTGGAGTTGCAGCAGCTGATGAAAAGCTATGTCCTCCACAAGGGAGAAGAGTTGGCCATCCACAGCAATTATCTCACTGACAAGGCCAGTGACTACTTTCTGGGCCCTCCACATAGCCCTTCTGGATGGCACTGTCAGCATCCCTGAGGCAATGACCTCTTGGAGGGTAGCCTGCCTAGAAGTCCCACCCACAGCACCCTGAGTGCAGGAGCCTTCCTTGGAGGGGTCTCCTGCTCCCCCTCCGCTTCTCCCAGCTGAGAGGGAGTGGGCCACTCTTGCCCCTGGCAGTAACATAGTGAGGTGCTCCCTTTGCAGGTGCCTGCAGAGGATGAAGGACAACAAGTGTTGGAGGTTTTCACCCCTCCAGATGTAGGCATGGAACACCTGACACTCAGCATTACAGAGTTCAGTAGGAAGGGTGTGGAAATGTTTCTGAATTGTAGGCTGGAAACAGAGCCCTAAGATTGGAGAAGGTGGGAGGAGGGACAGCTGCTTTCTGGGCTGGGAGGGGCTATGGAGGAGTGTACTCTAGGCAGGAGCAGCAACAGGGAGTTGTGTGGAAGGGGAAGATGCTTCTCTCCCTTCCCCCTCCCACCATCACTGCTGTCAGAGTTCTTCTCTCCAAAGAGTGTTAACAATTGCTGGTCTCTGGGCAGTGCTAACAACTATTCTGCCTCTATGGAGAGCCTTAGAAACAGATCAGGGAAAAGATCTGGTGATGCTGGCAGGATGGGTTTGGTACACAATGAGCCAGTTGAAACAAGGGACAGCGGTATGCAGAGGGTGGAAGACATCTTCCCTGCACAACAATCACGCTTTGCATCCACTTTCACCCTCAGAGTATAGAGGTGTTCATAATCAGGAGGGGTGGGAGGGAATAAAATGTGGGTCCTCAGCCAAGTCATCCACTAGCTAAGCTCCTCTGCTTGGCATGAGCGGAGAGATGGGGTGACTCAGAGTTTGTCTAAAACCCAAACAAGGCGAGAAGAGTTCACAATCAAAATGTGCTCTGTTCGTTTGCTTTTAACAAGTTCCCTGCCTTTTTGTATAACTGCCAACAGCCAACATAGGAGAGGGTGTGGAGCAGAGGGTATATATAGCATTCTGATCCCATAGAGCAGAATGGGAACGCCGTTATTGGCAGTCACCAGTGTCTGTTAAGCTTTGGAGGGCTCCTATTGGTGTTTCCAAGGCTGGAGAATTCCACATACAAAAAAATTTCCTTTTTTGTAAACAGTTTAATTGAGTTGAGACTATCTGGAAATGTATTCATTCACAAACAGGACCAAAGTTCGTGGAATGTTCATGCTGGTTGCCCTTCCACAAGCATTGCTTTGTGAACCAGCCAAAATTCATGACAAACTTTATTTCATAAATTTGTTTGTGTCCATCCTTACCCATCACTCTGTCAGAATTCCAAAGGTGCTCACAGGTTCAAAACAGCAAACACCCCTCAGGTAGTACATAAGTTATATGTATAGGAAATGTGAAAGAGCAAGTTAGTTACCTTTATTTGTTTGAGCCTTCCTTCCATTTTCTCAAGGAAATGAGGATAATTAGCCATGCACTGCCTGTGTTTAGCAGTGCCCATGAGTCTCTGCCTGCCTAGGATCATTGCCCTCAGTGGTCAAAATCACCCCCTATCCTGCCCCATCCATGGTTTGCCCATTCATTTCAGAGGAATGAGTAACTTTTTATATATCAGTACTAAAATGGTCCTCCTTGTTTTGAATCACACAGGCAACCACATAGGAATACATCTAAATTTCCAGATCAAGACATATGAGTAAACAAAAATAATATCATTTTTTTTTCCTGAACAGGAGTTTTGAAAGGGTTTTCTTTGTCAGTGACATGGTTGTTGTTATGTACACATAGAATCTTATTTGGAAAGTTGACTTAATGCATGCATTATTTATTGTAACACCTGAAGCAACTTATTGCACAGATTTGAAGAACAGGATTTGCAATTTACCTATATCAAGACCTGGAGAAAGTGCAGTGCAGAGAGAAGGAGGTAATGAAACAGCCATCACATTATCTTCCTATGATTGGAGAAAAAGAAACATACCCCAGGTATCAGTCCTTCAATAAGACGGCCTTAGATCTGGCATAGCATGGCAGGTCTCAGCATGTATAACTATGATTTCTGCTAACTGGTCACAGCCTCCTATTTTCACACCTTTTTTGCACTAAATGATGAGAACTGATCGCTATCCCTAGGACATCGTTATTTAAAATACTAATAAGGCAGAAGGCAACAGAAATGAATATCAAAACAAAATTCTTCTCCTTTTTTTGATCCATTGTTTGTGTTCCACTGAGTCACTGCAAATGCAACCCATTAGCTTTTTTAAAAAATACAATTAAAGATGTGTAAAAGTCTAACTGCCGAGTTATCATCGCAGCCAATGGCATAGGTGCCACACTTCCAGCCTGAACAATCATGAGTGTCCTGTAATAATTACTGGAGAGGATGAAATATCTATCTAGTTCTATATAAAGTGGCATCGATTGCTCATCCAAACTGGTAAAAAGCTGTTTGCAAAAGATAATGATGAGAAGCAAGCGAGACATCAAGCCTCGCTAATAAATACTTCTCAGAAATATCAGCTCTCAATTTACTACTTGTACACAATGGGCCAGTTGAAACTTGTAGGGTGATCCAATTTGCCACAGCTCTTGTTTTTAGTCTTCGTGAAGTGGCATGGGGAGCACAGCAGGAGACACTTGCTTCTCTCCCCTGAGTCAATCAGTGGGGTTTTGTTTCCTGCTGGTCAAAAAATATCAGGTGGCTCCAAGAGCCCAATTATCAATGAAAAATTAAATTCAGGACAAGAACCCAACCAAGAGTTGCCTCCAACCACCTCTCCTTCATTTGTGTGGCTGAGAGTACCAAGTTATTTTGTTTCCAAAATGTATTCTAACCACGCATTGGGAGAGGAAGTACAAGAGATAAACCGGACTATCCAAACAGATAATTGATTTTTACACCATGCAAATTTCCTCTTCAGTTTTATTGGCAGAGTGAGGTGCACAATTCTAATTACCAAAGACTGCCTCAAAAATTAGCAAACGATCAGGGAGTTTCTAATTAAGAATTGTTAAGCCAATCTTAGCTCAACATTGTTCTATAATTTACCCACCTCGGGGAGTCTTATTTCCCAACATACATGATGAAAAATAATAATAATAATCAGCCTTCTTGGTTTCCACGGTTAAGGAAGTGAAATGAACTTAAATGTGTGTCAGAGATACCTGATTTAAACTGGGGAGAAGGAAGGAAATGGGTCTGGCAGGTCCTGTTTTTTAAGCATAAAAACAGGTCTGAAAGAAATTTGGCTATAGCATGTCCCCTAAACCAACATGAAAAAAGCAATGTTCCACAAAGTATATGCTTTCTTGAATGGTTATAAGCAGGAACTTATTTGCATATTATGCCACACACCCTGATATCACCATTGTTTTGTACAGGGCTTTTTTGTAGAAAAAAATCTAGCAGGAACTCATTTGCATATTAGGCCACACACCCCTGATACCAAGCCTGCCGGGACTGCATCCCTGTGTGTTCCTGCTCAAAAAAAGCCCTATAAGTGGCATAAAATCTATTTAAGATATTGGTATTACTTGATCAGCAGAATTTATTTAATGGCCTTTTTTCTCTTTTTGAAAACTGTTAGTGATCTGTCCTGGTTATTTTAAGTATTATTATTACCTATGGACTTACTTCAAAAGGCTTGAACCAGTGTACTTTGCCCTGTGTTCCACCAGTGTTGAATGGTTTAAGGTGAAGCATTAGTAATAGTTTGGGATGCTGTAAACTTCACTATGGACAGCTTGGGCAGGCAAATGTGCCATGTTGGACAGCCACAATCACTGGTGAGCCAAGCCTTGGACCTTCTTGGTTCACTGCTGGCCGAGTCAAACCGTTATTGAACAGCTTTGTGGCTGTGTGATAGCTGTAGTGTTGGGGTTTCATTTCCTTATGGTGGAGGAATTTCATTTCCTTGCCTTGAAAGGCACCTTTGCACCTGTGTTAGGTAAAACTGATTCTTCCCCAGGGTCATGGTCAGTCGAATCAAGGAGTTAAATGATGTGGGAGGGGAATTACACCTCCCATAAGGCTGTTCAAAAATGTGCAAGCACAAAATATAGTTGACAATCAAACCAAATGAACACCAACTGGTAAGATTTTTTTTTTTAAAGTAGTGTTTAAAAAAAAGTAGTGTTCAGTTCTAATGACAGTGCTGACTGATGCACTGATTTGTTCACTATTTATTTGCATATCTTAGCTGCTGAGTATTGTGCATTGAGACAGGTCTATGGGGGAGTAGGAAAACTAGAATGTGCAACACAGCTGATTGCATGTACCGAAGAATTAGAATACATGTAGAGGTACTCAGTAATTATGCTCAAACTGCTTGTGAATAGATGAACAACAAGGGGGAAAAGGCTCCCATTTCATGACTGGTGAACAGAATGTACACCAAACCAGTATATCTTGGGTTATTCTTTCTCCCTTTCTCCTATTACCTAACATTTTTTTCAACTCATTTGCATATTAAGCCACACACCCTGATGCCAAACCACCCTGAACTGTGTTCCTGTGCATTCCTGCTAAAAAAAAAAAAAAGCCCTGATCCTACTCAACCTATCCTTGAAAGGCTATGACTTGTCTTGACTCAGAATAAGCAGCCTCAAACATACTATGATCCAACTGCAATACAGCAAGCTAGGAACAGTTAGAAATGGCTCTGGCATCAAACTGTATCACAAGTTTTCATTGGCATAAGGAATCATATTGATGAGAAGCATTCACAGAAATTCTGCTAGCCTTACGAGCACAGATAGAGATTTGCAAGTCCATAGCCTGCTGTTACTTTTCATATCTCTTTTACTACCATCAGTAAAAATTCCTCATAAGTTCACAACTACCACTTCCTCTCTCCAATGAGGCATGTCACACAGGATTCAAATAAATTCCACTCAAGATGGACCACCAAATATGGCAAGTTTAATAAGCAAACAAAAATTTTTGGAAGGAAAGTGGTTTGTTAGGGGAGTATTTCAGTGCAGATGCTGTTTGCAGATATAACAACAGGAGGACCCCAAGGTAGCTTTAGATTCTATTTAAGGTTGCATTGCGTGATTTATATCATAAATTATTAAATGACTTAATGGACAATGCATTAGAAAGAAAACAGGCAAATTACAGAATAATTTAACTGTTGCAATGAAGCAGAGCAACACACAAGACGTAAAACACTCCATTTTGACACAGAATGCCTGAAGCTAAAGCAATTAAGGCTGCAAAATATTGCCGGCTGACATGATGTGTATGTAGATTTGTCATTCATTGGCAAGGCTTGGTAACAATCTTGGGTTACGGGCACAATAAAGCAATCTATGTGGTCAAAAATGCTTTTTGCTGGGAGTGCTCTGAAGATGGTGGTTATGTATCATTTAGGTACATCACCATTTTACAGATAATGTTTGTGGATGACAAAAGAGTCTTCTTCAAGGCAACCATCTCAAAGCTAGCATCTTTAGATTCTGCTTACTGTTACGTTATTCTCATGATCATGAAGTAAATATTCTTATATTCCTTGCAGCTGCATTTAGATTGCACCAGAACTCTATTGTACTTGAGTTAGCTTAGAACTGAAACTCTGATAAATATCCCATATTTCACTTAGGGTTGCCAGGTCCAATTCAAAAAATATCTGGGGACTTTGGGGGTGGAGCCAGGAGCAAGGTTGTGACAAGCACAACTGAACTCCAAAGAGAGTTCTGGCCATTACATTTAAATGGACCACACATCTTTTAAATGCCTTCCCTTCATTAGAAATAATGAAGAATAGGGACACCTTCTTTTGGGGCTCATAGAATTGGATCCCCTAGTCCAATCCTTTTGAAACTTGGAGGGTGTTTTGAGAAGAGGCATCAGATGTTATGCTGGAAATTTAGTGCCTCTATATCAAAAACAGCTCACTTAGAGTCCCAGATACCCACGGATCAATTATCCATTATTTTCTATAGGAATTGATCTCGGCAACCGACCCCGTAGGGCAAGGCATCACATGCGAGCACAACGGGTTGCTGCTCGTCGAAGTGCACCAGCAAGCTGTTAGAAGTCAAAATGTCTTTTACCGCCTGGAAAGCGGTGGCTTGCCGATGACCCCAAACCCATGTTGCCCTTTTGTCCAGCAGTCTGTGCAAGGGCTCTGCTACCGCCGCCTTGTGGGGGAGGAAGGCATGGTAGAAATTGAGAATTCCCAAGAATGATTGTAACTCAGCCTTGTTGGTGGGAGCCGGCACATCACAAATGGCCTTTATTTTGTTCTGGGCTAGATGAATGCCGCTCGTGTCCATCGTTTACCCCAGGAAATCTATGGTGGGCACCTCCAAGACACATTTTTCCCATTTTACCTTTAACCCTTCCCCCTCGAAATGCTGTAACACCATTTGGAGGCGGTCGCCGAATTCATCTTCGGTGACTGCCGCAATCAGCACATCATCGAAGAACGGCTGTACCCTGGGGATGCCTTTAAGAAGGGAATCCATTAAGTTCTGAAACAGTCCCGGAGCCACGCTGACCCCGAACTGCAAGCGTCTGACTTTGAAGGCCCCCCAGTGAGTTACAATAGTTTGTGCCTCTGCTGTGGCTGCGTCTACCACGGTGGCTATTTGTAGGGCCTTCTCCAAGGTCAGCTTTGATTCCGTCATGATTTCCCGATGTGCCTTCCCGTCCTTGAGGTTGTGAGTGAACTTCACAAGTAGGTTCTCCTCCATTTGTGCGCCGTACTCCACCTTCCTTCCCAAATCTCACAGGCTGTCTAGGAAGGTCACTACAGTCTTGTTTGGCTCCTGGAAGCTGTCGAGGAACTGTAGCTTCCAGGTGAAGAGAGTAGGCTTAGGGACGAAAAGGCCGGTCAGCGCCTCAATGATCTTATCGAAGGACAACATCTTGAGCGTCTCTGGTGCAACCAGGCCCTCCACTAGCTGTAGCGTGGCGATGCTGCAGTTGCTTAGCAGGATGGCCTTCTTGATTTCATGTTCATCCTCCTTGATTCGCTGTGCCACAAGGTGGTACTTGAGTATTTTGACCCAGGCTTCCCAGGCCTCGGGCTGTGACATGTCGAACTTCGAAATGGAGTTTTGCAATCCAGACACGATGGCCATGATCAGGCTGGGCGGCAGTGCCAGTTGCATGGCGGCACTGGAGCTTGGTGCACTTGGCGATGCTGGGGTGCCCTGGACCTCGCTCATCCGGATCCCATCCTCGTTGCCACTGAGTGGGCTGAAGTTAAATCCTACGAAGACAGAGGTCCTTTGCTTGGGCCGCCGCGGCCCGGGGAGGGGGATCCCCCTGCCGGCTTTTGATGGTGCGCCGCTTATGGCGACGGACAGGGTCAGGAGCTTGGGGGTGCTATTGGAGCCTTCTTTAAAGATGGAGGCTCAGATAGCAGCCGCTGCCAAGTCCGCATTTTTTCATCTTAGACGGGCAAGGCAGCTGGCCCCCTTTCTGGAGCGCAACGACCTAGCAACAGTGATCCATGCTACGGTCACCTCAAGGTTGGACTACTGCAACGCCCTCTACATGGGGCTGCCCTTGTCTCGGACCCGGAAACTGCAGCTGGTGCAGAATGCCGCGGCCCGGCTGTTATTGGGTCTCCCAAAGTGGGAACACATCCAGCCGGGTCTCCGGACTCTGCACTGGCTTCCAGTGATATACCGAGTCCGGTACAAGGTGCTGGTTATTACCTTTAAAGCCCTATATGGCCTGGGACCTGCCTACCTGAAGGACCGTCTCTCCCCACATGTTCCCCAGAGAGCACTGAGGTCAGGAACACAAAATCTCCTCACTATCCCCGGGCCAAAAGAAGCCCGTCTGAAAGCCACCAGGGAAAGGGCTTTCTCCGTTATGGCCCCCGTATGGTGGAATCAGCTGCCGGAAGAGGTGAGGGCCCTGCGGGACTTGGCGCAGTTCCGCAGGGCCTGTAAGACGACCCTCTTCCGGCTAGCCTATACCTAGCCTACATTTACCTAGGATAACAACTTGAGGAAACTGGCCAGCCATCTGTTTACAGGAAACTGAATTACTCTGTTTTAATGTTTTAACTGTTTAACTATTTAACTGTTTTATATTTGAAATTGTTTAATTTTAAGTTTGTTAATTGTTGGAAGCCGCCCTGAGCCATTCGTGGGAAGGGCGGGATATAAATCCCAAATAAATAAATAAATAAATATAACATAGTGGGTTCTAGGCATGGCAGAATCTCAGCATAGTGATAACAAGCTCTTTATTAGGAATCACATAGTAAAGGTTCCAATACAAGACTGGGAATTGAGCCTGCAGGCCCAACCTATATACATCTCTAGGTTCCCACACTAGCACATCATTGGGTCATTCAAACTGGTGAAGCTTGTGATTGGTAGGGCTGCAGGGATATGGATCCTGCAGCCCTTTGTTCCCAGGTCTCCAAGCTCAGTCTGCCTGGCTCAACTGAGTCGGTGGGAATATCCAAGTCTTCTCTTGAATCCACATACAGAACACTATCCCAAGTCTCCTGCTGAATCAAGATTAATATTAAGATCAGTATCAGCCTGTTATGTGAACCTTTATTGCTGTTTGACATCAGGGGAAGCAAATAGACTGCCTGAGTGGGCAGAGTCACCCTGGAACCTAAAATGATTTGCATCGCAGGGAAGCTTATGCTGAAGTGATCCTGGGGCAGGGAGAAACTGGAGCTCTAACTGTAAACATTGCAGGGGACTTAATAGGAAAAGTTGTTATTGGATTAGGATGTTCTCATAAGTTGCTAAAAATGCTTGAATTCTTATCCAACTTTCATGTTTCTGGCAAGCATGAAGTTTCTTTATATTGAATCATACCATTGGTCCATCAAAGTCAGTTTTGTCTACGAAGACTATCAGCGGCTCTCCAGGGTCTCAAGCAGAGGTCTTAGACATCACCTACTGCCTTGTCCTTTTAACTGGAGATTTTTGGGGACTGAACCTGGGATTTTCTGATTTTGAATGTCAAGCAGATGCTCTACCACTGAGCCATGGCCCCTCCCCTGCAGACGTTTGGATCTGCCAACTGATTCTTAAGCTAAACAGCATGTACCAACTGAGCCACCATCTAAAACTGTCTATGATTGAATTGTCTTTTACTTTATTCACATGTTTTAATTGCTATTCATATTGTTTTTTATAATGTTGTTATCCACCCTGAGCCCTCCTTGGGATATGGCAGACTATAAATGACCTAAAATAAATATAAATAAATAAATAAGAGAATTATAAAAGCTCTAGTTATGAGTAAATGACAAATTTTCCATTAATTTATTTGAAGCCCCACCTAGGAAGGAAAGCAATGCTCTAGTGACCCTCCCAAATTACAATAAAGTCTTGGTAAAGGTTTTGTCCACAATTTCAGTAAGTGTAAAGAATATAAATGTCAAACATTGTATCTATTTCACACACTGATGTTACACCTCTCTGAGATTTGTGTGGCATGACCAGTCCTGCCTGTGCTCTGTAACTGTGAAGTCTTTACTATTAAGGTTGCATCAGTTGTATTATAGAGCCTGCAATATATTTCTGGCCTTTGATCTGGATAATAAGGAAGTATGCATACCAATCACATCCCACCTTTCCCAACATAGTCTTAGCACTTTTCTGAAACTGTAAGAAGGACAGCCCCACCCTACCCAGCAGACAATTCAGGCAAAGAGTGATGAATTTCCTACATTAATCTAAAAAACCAAGGGGCTTGCGCTGCTCTGGGTTTTTATTTCTGTTCAAAGGCAACACTCATTGGTGGTAGTCAGGGCTTTTTTGGGTAGAAAAAATCCAGCAGAAACTCATTTGCACCCCCTGACACCAAGCCAGCCAGAACTGCATTCCTGTGTGTTTCTGCTAAAAAAAAAAAAAAAGCCCTGGTGGTAGCCAAGTTATGAGGAATGGAGAATGGCATCTCCTCATAAGGGTCTGCTGCTCTTTCTCTTTTTCCATTATTTTTGAGCCACAATGCAGCACAATGCACCACCACCACAACCAGCCATTCTGCATTCATATGTCAGAGCTATGCCAGGAAGATCAATCAGAAAGACTCCAAATTGTACAGGAGCAAAGGTGAAGAACATAAACCTGTTAGGGATGCCAGACCTGGTGATCCCCCAGAATTACAACTCATCTTCAGACTACAGAGATCAGTTCCCCTGGAGGAAATGGCTAATCTGGAAGATGAACTCTATGACATTGTACCCCACTAAGGTCCCTGTCTTCCACAGGCTCCATCTCCAAATCTCAAGGAGTTCTCCAACCTGGCAGCCCTACCTCCCCTCCCCTGCCAGTGGCCAGGAGGGACCTGGCAAACCTAAAACCTATACTGCATCAGAACAAAGGTCCATTTAGTCAAGCATGAGTGATCAAACTGTTTGTCTTGGGAAGCTCACAAACATAACACATATAGATCAAGATATATAGATGTAGTTCTTCACTACTAAATGATCCTAGCTTCTGCTATCAGACTGCCAATAATGGACCCAGAAACTGAAAAACCAGACAATATAGTTAGGAATGCTGATTCTTAAGCAATGGCCCACCTTGATCTGTAAAGCTTCATAGCCTTTCCTGGTCAGGGGGAGCCAATAGGCTGACTGGGTGGAACCACCTGGAATTTAAGAAAAAGTCATAACCTTATAACTTGGCTACCACCAGGGCTTCTTACAGGATTTCTAAGAGGATCTGTAGCACAGAAACTCAGGGTCTGTTCCAGGTGTTCTTGCCACAGAGCATTTAGCTGTCGCAGCCACTGAGCTGTCCTTAATCTAAAAAATTTTTAAGTCCCCTAGGTTATCACTGCCTCTTTTGGTGCTTGGGCATGCCCAATGCCTAAAAGACTTACAGTGCAATCCAAGGAACACTTTCTTGAGAGCAGACCTGGAAAAAATTCTGGGAATAAATGTTGAGGACTGCTTTTTTAGCCAAGGTTAACTCTGCATAAACCACATCACAGAACCTTGTGCCAGTGGCTGAGGCCCAGGGAGTGGTTGAAAAGTGCATGATCCACTAACTTTGTTGAGGGTAAGCAGGGTTGGGTATGGTCAGTACCTACATGAGACATTTTACAGGAACCCTGTATATAACCCCTGAGTTTAATAATAATAGGGAGAAGACAAAAGATTAATTTCTCAACAAATAAATCAAGTTTTGCCCAAGTTGTTATTTGTTTTGCAGGTACTTAACAAAAAGCACTTTTCTACGAGTAGTGTAATCCTAAAGAGACCATTCCAAAAACACCCTTCTAAGACCATTGAATCCAATGATCTAGAAGGGCATGGTTCTAATTAGGACTGCACTGTTAATATCTAGGAAGAGTGTGGGAAGGAAGCACCCTTCCTCACTTGAAGGACTTGGACTAAACTGCCTTCAGGCTTTTGAGACTGAACGTACCTTTGACTATCAATGTGGTGCAGTGCTCTGTGTGTTGAGTAGGGCCAGAGAGACCTGGGCTGAGCTCCAACCTTGCCATGAAATTTACTGGGTGATCTTGTGCTGATCATGTCCTCTCTTCCTAATGTCCTCTCTAGTTTGGAGGGCTGTGGTGAATGTAAAGTGGAGGGGAGATTTATGTACACCAACCGAGTCTCTGGGACTAAATTTTTAGCTGGGCTAAAAATGCACTAAATAAACCAGTATCATTTCGAGTAGTGGACTGAACTCTCCAACCTCTGGATCATTATTTAAAAATAGTTACTTAGAACAGGGGTGGCCAATGGTAGCTCTCCAGATGTTTTTTGCCTACAACTCCCATCAGTCCCAGTCATCATGGCCAATGGCTGGGGCTGATGGGAGTTGTAGGCAAAAAACATCTGGAGAGCTACCGTTGGCCACCCCTGACTTAGAATATCATTATCTAGTATTGTCAGGAGTTAGGAGACAGGTAAGTCTGGTGGAGAAATCAACAATAATATGAATTTCATCTTGGCACTGACAGTAGTTTTGTCCTTCTGCTGTTAGTGATACTAGTCCACTGTTCATCTTCTATTTATTACATTTTAGCCCACCTGTTCTCCAAGAAGCTTAGGCCAGCCGGTGATTCTCCCTCCACCCCTCACCCTTACCTGACAGCCTTGCTGAGCTTAGGAGATCATAGTGGTCCTTAACTGTACCATTTCAGACTACACTGGTCAAAGAATTACCGGTACTTAACTGAATGATCTTTATATAAGAAATTCTCAGTGC
Organism: Heteronotia binoei; assembly: GCF_032191835.1. Lineage (NCBI taxonomy): Eukaryota > Metazoa > Chordata > Lepidosauria > Squamata > Gekkonidae > Heteronotia > Heteronotia binoei. The sequence goes on from NW_026800083.1 coordinate 864,812, forward strand.
AGGGGAGGGAGATAGATTACAAAAAGAGTGGTTCTAGCCTATCCTTCTCCCAAACTTGCTAGTGTCCTCTATTTTGTGGGCCTTTTGTTAACACTCTGAAATGGGATCAGAAATATAACTGTGATCTCTTTGTTATGCTCCTGTGAAGATAGCAGTGTAGGGAGAAGGGCAGAATTTGTTGTAAAAAACATGAATTTTTGTTTGTTTCCAAAGCATCCAAATGAATTCTAAAGATGAGTCTGCCCAGCATTTTACATCATACTGACCAAGCGGAGGCACTACTTACCATGTTGAACTAGGCCTAGGAAGACCTGGGTTCAAACCTTCACTCTTCCATGAAATTTACTATGCGATTGTAGGCCAGACCAATAACTGGTTCTTAGTCTAACCTACATCACAGAATTGTTACCAGGAGACAATGGGGAAGGAAAGAACCACATGCAGTGCCTGGAGCTCCTTAGACAACAGCTGGGATCAAAATTTACTTGATAGGCAGAGAGGTTAAAATGAAGCAGAAGAGGGAGTTAAGTTTCAATAGTTACCTGAAATGCAGAAATCATTGCAAATGCAGAAATCATTATAACTATGAAATGTGACTCATTTGAGCTTTGTCCTTCAGTAGTTGATAGATAATTTTGATGGGTACCATTCACTAGGCAGTTTGGCAGAATCCCCTCTTGACTGGACAGGATTTAAGCAAAAATACCACTGTGCTCTTATTAAATTTATTTGGGTGTGCACAGTTGAGTGCACACTTTCTAGGTTTTACCATGAGCACACAAGGTTTTACCCTTCCCAGAATGAGATTTAAATACATAGTTTATAAGGTGTTTTAAATATTGCAAGATAACAAATGTGGAATACTTGAAAGCTCTATAGAAATACTCAGTACTATTGCACAGCCACTGTTTCGTTGGGAGAATCAGTTCCATTCCTGTGTCCCCCTGAAATCAGAGAGAGTTACAAACACCTGACTGGCTACAAGCTGGAAGCCTCAGTCTTCTCTTATTAATATATTGGGTGTCACATAAATAAGATGTACGGGGTCATTTGGCAGATCTTTGATGTGATATTTGTATGTCATCCCTGAGCAGAAAGAGATTTTTTGTAACGCCTTTAAAGATTTACTCCTGTAGTAGCTCTCCAATTAATTGGGTTTTAGACTGCAGACAGGATTTGTATTTATGTAGGAAGAAAGTATGCTCTCATTATACTTTTATTCTCATGTTAGATTTATTACGCCTCTCAATTTTAATTTACTTTGGTGGTTCAGTCTTATTTAATTCTTCATATTTACATGCCTCATCTAACAAAAATAATAATACATAAATAATGCCAGACAACATTTTCCCAAGTTTTCTCTATTTGTATGTTTTAATTCTCCAAACATCTCAAAGTGGAAGCTTAGTGAACTACAAAGGAAATCTCCATGTGATCTCTTCAACATGAAAAATTATCATTTGCGTTCCTTTTCTCTCTGCCATCCTCATCCCAGGCTTGCAGCATAATGTAACAGGCTTCAAGCCAACAATGGCACCTTTCTGAAAAGCATTGCTTTTTCCATAACAGTATTATTGGGGAAGCTGCAAATGACTGCAAATCTCAAACCAGGGGTCTGGAATTTAGGTCCAAACACTTTCATTTAGTGTACCATTGTGGCTTTTGCCAGAACAGGGCCTAGAGGCATTTTCTGCTACTCTTGGGCAATAGAGCAAGTCAGACAGAGAGTATTTATCAATATCCAACAATTGGCAAGGTCCACCTACACAGTCTCCCATATTCCAGTGAGAAGAGTGCCCAGTGACAGCAGAGACTGGAACATGAAGACACCTCGTATTAAGGGGGGAGCTGCAGGTCACCTGGTCAGTGTCCTCCAGATCCTGAAGCTGGTCTATCTGTAGCCTACTCGCTGACATACACAGGCTAATTTACCAGTTTGTCAAGTATACAGGGAGACAACGGGGTTTCACCTTGCCCTATAGATCTCCTGATGCTTCTCTAGTTCTGTCTGAGCAACTTGATGGGAACTGAAGCCATTCACCTACTGACCTCTACTTGCTTTGCCAGCCCCCCTGGGTTTTATTTTGTTAGAAACTACTTTTTGCTCTCTAGATTATCCATTTGTCTCTATGCTTGTCTATTGCATTTAAACATAATCTTCTGAGACTCCCAGGGCAGTGTGCATAGTTCTTACCTCCCCCATTAGTCCTTATGACAACATATGACAAAACACCTCAGGTGACATTTGTTTTGTTGAAGTCAGGGATAATGCTTCCATAGCATGAAAAGGATAAAGATTTATCTTTACATTTTATTTCACTTACACTTCCAGAAATGCAATAGTACCAGGGAAACTGTATTGGTGGAGGTCGCAAGTTGTGCATTATAGGCAGGTTGGTGGCAGCTTCATCCATAAGTACATTGGCTGGAGCTGGAAATGGTGAAAACAACAGTGAAAGGCAGGATATTGTAGTCAGACAAAGCCTGCCAAAAATGGAAGAACAGTCAAGCCCTGATAGAATGGAGGCAGGGACAGGACTTGGACTGAATTTCTTTTAGTAAATCTTGCAGCTAATGGAATTAGAATTTTATTCTGCAAATCTCATCATCCAACTAGTGCTATAGGGCAGCTCATGACTGAAAGAACAAAATGTTTTTACAAAGCACCACTGATTACTGAATATCACAGATTTCAATGACATGATAGGGAACAAAACAAGAAACCTATAAAGTGTAGGCTGTGAATTTAGCATATATTTTTCTCGGAGCATCTAACTACTGGAAGCTTCATGTGATCAATCTGAACTAAATAGTCTGTTTTCATGCCTTATAACAGTGTTTGAAACCAGCTGTCATTACAAACAAGACACTAGACTAGTTATACCACTAGCATGGCTAGTAAAACTGCTCCTAACTTAGGACAGAGTATGTTTTAAAGAACATACAATCCAAATAATCAGAATTATAAACAATAATGAAAATATCTGACAAGCATCAAACAGCTCTGTAAGAAAAAATACCCAATCAAATCCCAAATGTAACCCTACTGAAATCTGCCTGTTTTTTTCTGCATACAACATAGCTCTGACAGTACCACACCTAGTAGGAGTTGATTTAAGAGCAGAATTGGGTTCTATATCAGCAGGTGCAAGACCAGTCTTGCCTTTCACCCAAATATTCCTGCTGCTTTTTGTTTCTAAAAATGACTTTGTATTATATATCAGAACTAATTATTCCTGTTGGGCCAACCTCAGGAAATGTCAACAGTACATTGTAAGTGCTAATTGGGGTGTCCATGCTCTTCAGCAGATTTGGGATCCAGCACTCTGGATTGGTGAGGTTAAGCATGTTTTAGAAGACTGTCCTATAATGAGCTTAGTCTCCATGGAAGAAGCATAGATTTGCTGCTCACACTTCACATTGCATTCGCACCAGCGCTCTTGCCAGATACAAAGAAAGCTACCCAAGTAGGCCAACAGCCCAAGGCAAAAGCAAGCAGGCAGGCTGGCTACAAGGAAATCCAAAGGCAGAACTCTAGGCTACGGTGAATAAAGGGAAAACACAAAGATATTTACATGGTGTATCTGGGGTGTTTTTAGAGTCAGTACAGTGTATGCAAATATTACTGTTGGAAAAGGACCTTTTGCTGAAATTTCTGGTAGAGATTTCTAAACAGCTAGGTAGAGACAAAAAAGTAAAGCCATTTATATGGAAAGACACCATCAGAAGACGAATCTGTTTCTGTACAAGGCAAATGTTCTTTTGCTTCCACAATCACCAACAAATGTTATTGTTTTTATTCATCATATTTTATCTGACCCTTTGTCTAAGAAGCACAGAATTACCACCACCACCACCCCAGTTTGATAACCATGGGAACTAGGTTAGTTTCTGGAACAGAGTTAGCCAGCATAGTGTAATGGTTAAAGTGTCAGACTGGGATCTGGGAGACCAAATTCAAATCCCCACCCATGCTGTGGAAGCTTACTAAGTGATCTTGGGCCACTTTCTCTCTCTCAGTTTAGACTTCTTCACAGAGTTGTTGTGACAATAATTTGGAGGAGGGGGGGAAATGTTGTTAGTCACTTTAAATCCCCATTATGAAAAAAGTGGAGAATGAATGGATACAGGGTCAACCAGTTAAATTCATGGTTGAGTAAGGATTCTTATCTATCACCGGGGGTGAAATTCTATCAGGATTTCATTTGTATATTAGGTCATAGCCCTTTGATGTAGCCAATCCTCCAAGAGCTTACAAAAAAGAACCTTGTGAGCTCTTGGAGGATTGGCTACACCAGGGGTGTGTGGCCTAATATGCAAAGGAGCTCCTGCTAGAATTCCACCCTTGTCTGTCATACTAGACTAAATAATGTGTTTTGCAACTGGATTTTTACTGTGTAAGAATAGGAAAAATCTAGTTACAAAACACATTATTTAGTGAAGTTTGAATGCACCCTATGCCTCCAAAGTCCTAAACTTCTTCTCCTGGAGGTCAAAGTATTTGACTGGAGGTCAAATTATTTCGTAAATAATCTCCAGGAGAGTTTCTGGAGCTAATCTGCTAAATCCTTCACAATGCAAAAGATACTAGAAAACCAGATTATTAAGGGCATTGATTGGTTTTATAGTCCACTAGATTGAAAAGATTATGCATATGTTCCTTTCTACCATCATAGCTCCTGAAGAACAGTGTGTTTGTTTTTGCTGTGTATATTACCCTATAAATAGAACTCATCAGGGCTTTTTTTTTTAGGAAAAGCCCAGCAGGAACTCATTTGCATATTATGCCATACCCCCTGACACCAAGCCAGCTGGAACTGCATTCCTGATAAAATTCCTGGAACTCATGTAATCAGCTGTCCATCTAGTAATGGAAGGAAAATTATCAACAGAGAAGCTCATCACTTGATAAAAACAGCATCATCCAAATGTATGGATTGAACCTAGTGTTGATGGGGTACAACTGGATGCAGCAAGATCTTCCCTGTAGAGACTCCATGGATAAATAATGACAGGCCTATGAGGCTCATGGATACCAATTTATTTTGCAAGATACAGAAAGACCTTTTAAGCCCTAATCAAAATTAGTGGCTTTAAAAGTCTGATGGTTGGTCCTTTGCCTTGAGACATGTGCATATTGCAGCTTCTCTCTGTGATCACATCATTAGGTGAGTCATCATGCAAAAGCAATTGTGGATCAAATGTGAATCATCCCCTAACAACAATGCGCTCTGAAGTCAATAGGATAAGCTCCTTCTGGCTGAATATCTACTAAAATGCACAGAATCCTGTCTCAGTAACAGCTTCTTTAAAGTATCCCACTGCCTTGTTTCCTCCTGGATTTGGTGGTGGTGGGGGAAACAAAGCCTTTCTACACCTGTTAATCTGTTCAGCTATAATTATCATCAGGTTTTGTGATCATTAGTGCTGACCCCACCACAAAGAAATAGTGTGCAGCTTCACCAAGAAAAGAAAGGCACAGTTGAGCATGAACACAAACATCTCTCTTTCCAGCCTGCAGTTCTCCGCTTTGGCAATATGGATGGGCAGGAAATCTATGCAGGCAAAGGCGTCAGTGAGGAGAAAAAATGAAAATTAGAAGAAGGAGGGGAAAATGTTCAGCAACATTTTAAGAACTTACTCTCAGATGGGTTCAAAATTGAATAGCAAAACAGTGTTTTTAAGAAGATAGCTGGGGTTACTTATGCTATTCCTTGTAGCATAGGTTCGTATAGATCACCCCTATTTTAAAGTAAGGAATGTGAGCCTTTTCATGCATACCTAATACACGGACAGTACCTAGTACATAGACCCATTTAATAGGTCATTAGCAATCATCTCAAAGAACTTGATACCATTGAGGTGAAGAACTTTCCTTAGGAGGTGGTGGGCTCTCCTTCCTTGGAGGTTTTTAAACAGAGGCTAGATGGCCATCTGACAGCAATGCGGAGCCTGTGAATATAGGGGGATTCTTATCTCTAAATCACACACTGCTATTCTGAGTAGCAAATGGAGGCTATTACATTGTAATGGCCCTCTGGCTCTCTCTTCCTACTTTCCTCGCACATGCACACTCACTGCAATTGTATGCACAATCTCAGCAAGAGCTGCTTTGCAGAAATATTGCCCTGATTTCTAGACATCGTGAGTTAAGATAATTATGAAAATGAGGTGTTCATAATTATAATACCAAAAGGAAACAAATTGCCCACCTAATAGCCTATTTTAAGAAAACTATAATTTTCTTTTCTTTTCTTCCCCCTGTTCCTTTTGTGATTGCAGTCTTGCCTCACTCTGACTCTACTAGTTCCACTTTTACAAAGCAGCCAACATTTCCTTAATAAAGGCATAAAGACAGCTCCTGTTCTTAAGTGGGAGGGGGGGGGCTCTGAGATTTGTTTAAAAAAAAATTGACTTCAAGTTGTTGTTTTAGGCGCAGATACATGTGTGCAGGTCTTTTTTATAGAAAAAGCCCAGCAGGAACTCTTTTGCATATTAGGTCACACCCCTGACACTGAGCCAGCTGGAATTGCATTCCTGTGCGTTCCTGCTCAAAAAAAGCCCTGCATCTGTGAGATATTCCAGTCCTGGAGGATATGAGGCAGGACTTTTGCTTTTCTCTTCCTCCACCCAATGCCTGTTCAGCCCTGCCAAATCCCCCCTTACAATATGTACTCTACTGCTTGCCCACTGCTTCCCAAAACTTACCCCTCATCCAAACAAATCTACCTCAAGGTTCTCTTGCTTTCTGCCTGCCTGCCCAGATGCCTTGCCCTCCCTGCTCCACCAAATGCCCTTGCCTTGTCAGCCTGCCTATTCATTGTACTACCGTTCTTTGAGCTATGTGGCTACAGTGCCAGATTCGTTCACAACACACTGTTGTCTGTGTTAACCAAAGATTTGGAACATTTCCTATCAATTTTCCATAGTCTTTAATATTAAACTTGGATAACTAGCATTGCCCCCAAAAGGTGGACCTCTATATTCTATCTGTTTGGATTTTTTTGGAATTCAGAAGTCCTAGTGGAATAGTGCATTTTCCCTGAGTTTTGTCCAATTCATATGGAAAACCATGATGGTACAGACCCAGAAAAGGAAAGAGACTTCCACTGAAACTAATGGAAAATAATTATGAATCAGAATTATGAAAATAAAACAACTGTAATGAAAGAAACAATAATGAAACAAAAGTATATGAAATAACCCACTAATCCTTTTGAAAAAAAAGCAAAACAAACTTCCATGAAAAAGTCTGCTGATTTCAGTGTGTGTGTGATTTTTAAAACAAATTTGAATGTGTGTGCTTTCCATTGCTTAAGCACATCATCTATAATATATTAAGCATATTATATTCCATAAAGAAGGGTCGTCCTCCCATGAAAGACTCTTGTAAACTGCACAAACTTGCAAGGCAGGAAACAGATTTTTATGCAGCTCTAACTTCTGAGCAAGCAGCATCCTGAGATTGGTTGACTGGGGACCCTTCTTGTTCATGATGGGATCCTGAGGGAGTCATCCCATTTCCTTTTGCCTTGCTGTGAATATTCATTAAAATGAAGGTAGGTTATCTCATCATATCGTAAATGGTGATCAGTATCATTTCCACATGCCCGCCTGGAAAACAAGTGATAAACGTATGCTAAGCAGCTATCCTGCCCCAGATCACAGTTTGTGTGATGATGTACATACAGACACATGATGGTCTGAAGATACTATGAATATCAATGAACTATAACACTCTATGGAATAATATAACCAATCAAAGCTTACGCATAAAGAAGTGCAATAAATGAAAGAAGTTCATACTATTTAGTCAGGAATACGCTGAATATCCTACTGGGTAAATGGATGCAGATCACAATCGTTTGCTGATATAGATGTAGACAGGGCACAGACAGAGGAGCAGAAACAACAAAAAAAGTTATAGATCAAGCTGTGTGCAGGAACACACTAAGTGCTGTAAGAAATAAATGCATTCAGCATGTATCTTAGAACTCCGGTCAGCAAAGCCTTCCTCCAACAAGTAGCTTTTTCACTGGAGGGCCATTTAAATTGGACATATCGACATATGAAGCTGCCTTATACTGAATCAGACCCTGGGTTCATCAAAGTCAGTATTGTCTACTCAGACTGGCAGCGGCTCTCCAGGGTCTCAAGCTGAGGTTTTTCATTCCTATTTGCCTAGACCCTTTTTTGGGAGATGCCAGGGATTGAACCTGGGTCCTTCTGCTTACCAAGCAGATGCTCTACCACTGAGCCACCATCCCTCAGAAAGAAAGAAAGAAAGAAAGAAAGAAAGAAAGAAAGAAAGAAAGAAAGAAAGAAAGAAAGAAAGAAAGAAAGAAAGAAAGAAAGAAAGAAAGAAAGAAAGAAAGAAAGAAAGAAAGAAAGAAAGAAAGAAAGAAAGAAAGAAATCTCCTAAGGCTGAAGGAAGGCTTCAAATTTTGCTGAGTGACGTGGTAGGACAGAAGCTACTGTCTTTGGTGAGCCTAGAGGATCAACTCACAGAACAGGCTACCTTCTGTATCTCTGGATGAATCACTGTCCTGGTTTTCTGTCCTTGCCAGAGCTTCTTCTGCAAGCAGATAATTCAGCCATGACTCTGCAGTGGATGTGATTAGTTCATTCATTAGTTGCTGGTGGAGTGATTCACAGAACAATCTAACCTCAAAGTAGGTTGCATGCTGAGTCTGTCTGAGTGATTTACTGGTCCAGGATTGTCTCCTTCCACACAGTCTCTGCTGAGGGCAAATAATCCTTACTCTGAAAATAAAATGGAGGGTAATAAAAGAAAATGTGCTACCGATTTTAATTCTAAGAGGGAAAGTGAGGGGAAGGGATGTCAGAAATGTTACGACAGAAAGAAAGAAAGAAAGAAAGAAAGAAAGAAAGAAAGAAAGAAAGAAAGAAAGAAAGAAAGAAAGAAAGAAAGAAAGAAAGAAAGAAAGAAAGAAAGAAAGAAAGAAAGAAAGAAAGAGGTCTACAAAATGTCTTCATATCTAAGTCTGGAGGCAAACTTGGAGCTAATTAGGGGTGAAAATTAAAGGCTAAATAAACATTTAATCTATGATCACTAACCATTTTGTTTCTGAGCGTGTGCACTATCGACTCACCTGCAGCTCCTCTTCAACAGCAGCCAACTTCATTAAAGAATAAAAGTAAAGTAATAAGTCATTTCACACCCTGTCTGACCATTCTACAATAATAGCAAGATTTCATGCAAGGGTACAACATTATGCCCATCTGCAATCACAGTCTCTTTGCAAAAATCTTAATTCACACTTCACATGCAGCTAACCTTGTTACCATCCCTTCCTAAATCCATCAGTGGTGCAGCTGCACGTCTTCACAGCCCAACACCTTAAAATTCATCACTTTGGCACCTTAGCATCACTACAGGTCAAGCTAAGGAAGCCAACCACGAATAATTAAGGGCACCCAGATGTTTAGGTTTACTCCTTTAAAACATCTCTTGGACTTGATGGGGTCTTTTTTCTCCATCTCTTCAGAATGGAAATACGTGTACAATTAGATTAAAGGAGGGAGTGGATGAGACCAAAACCAAGTTTAAAAAAATACTACCACAACCCCTTTTCCTTACAAGTGGAGCTCTTTGTAGCTGGAATTTGAACAAGGAGCGTGATAATGAGTAGGTTGAGGGAAGGAAAGGTGTTATCTCATTAAGGTAATTACTAAGACATCCCTACCATTACATCGGTTTGAAAATGTGGCAATTAAAGAGCCTTACATGGGCTCCTGGAGACAAGGGAACAAGACAATTCTCTTGGAACTCCTGTGTTGCGGTTAATGTGTGTCATGTAAATGAAAAGGCAGGAGATTGCTTGCAAAATGCCTCTTTCCCTCTCCATCTCTGCATACACACACAGCAGAGGAAACCAACCCTGGAAGTGTAAATCTTTCTTTCACTCATGCTACATACATAAATAGCTAGTGACAACTGTCTGACTTCAGAAAAAGGCCCAAAAACTGCTCCATTTGCATTAGTAAAAATGTCATTTTGAAAGCTTATGGACAAAGGCAATAACTGTAAGGCTTAATTAATAAAAAGTTGGTAATAGATCACAGAATTCAAATACTATCTCCTCTCCTCCTCCTCACTCCCACCACCTGTCATCACAGAGCTTCCTGGCTAAAACTACCTCTATGACATCAGAGCAGCTAAGCCAACGGTTGTGACTCCCAGCTGCGTAGAGAACAGCTACTGTAAGAACAGAGCACAGCATTGTGAAATGCCATGCATAGCAAAACTGGACTTTAACCATGGTTTTTATATACAAATATCTGAACAAGTAACCCTTCCATGTGATTAAGTATGTGTTAAAGTGATTGCAAATTGCTTTTTTCAGAAGGGTTTTGGCAAAGTGAATCTCTTGATTTGTTTCCTCAGAAGATTTCTACATGTGCTAGGGGCCTTGAACAAGTGGAACTGTGGGGGCGCGGGTGGGGAATCTCATGTAAGCACCCTGCACATAATGTATTCTGCTTCTCTGCTTTGGCAAGATGTTGTGCAAGCAATTTCTGCATGTTATTAAGACATAAGGTGGAAAGCATTAGGTATTGTTCAAAATCTTGCGTAGGTAGGCCTGCAATAAGTCTCTTTACGTTTCTGCTTGTGCATCACTGATTCAAGCCATTGTATGAATGCTCTGATTACCTTGAAAATGTAAGCTCAGTAAGATAGATTTGTGCACCAAGTTCTCCTGGAAATGAGAGGACATAATTGCAGTTGAAAGGAATGAGGATGAGAGGGAATTCTCAAGCATTTTCAATGTTCTCAAAAACTAAATAAAATGTATTTATGAATCTGGCAGGTTGATTCTTGCCTTCATTATTAGTTTAATAGTTTCTTGCAATACTGAGTTTCAAAAGCAACAGCTGAAAATGTACAACTTGCACGAATGTCAGATTTGAATTTCAAATTGGTGTAAAGTTAGGTATCAGATTTACCATTGATTTCAGTAGTTTATACATTAAGGATGCAATCCTAGATAGGACTACTTACAATTCAATTCCATTTTATTCAATTAAGCTTACTACCAGGAAAGTATTCTTAGGACTGCAGCCTAAATTTATCACATTGAAATGTAAGTATGGAACTAGTATGTAGATGTTACGCATGACCTAGATGAACAGTCTGATGACCCACTTTGCACATGTCAGGACTACTAGAGATGAGCCATTGGTTGGAGTCTATGCCGCTGGTTTCTGCATAACAAAAGGTAACAATTGGACAGATGTAAACATACTGTGAGCAGGAATAATGCAAGCGCCTAATCAGAAACACTATGAACAGGAGGTTTTTTTGTAGCATGAACTCCTTTGCATATTAGGCCACACACCCCTGATGCAGCCAATCCTCTAAGAGCTTACAGTAGAACCTATACTAAGACCCCTGTAAGCTCATGGAGGATTGGCTACATCAGGGGTGTGTGGCTTAAGATGCAAAAGAGTTCCTGCTACAAAAAAAAAAAAGCCCTGACAATGAATAGTTGTTAAATATCCCAACTACGCCTGAGAGTTAGCCCAGAATAACTTTAAATACAATAGATAACTAACCCCCACATTTAGATAGCTGAGATGAAGAGATATATACTGGGCCTCCAAATGATTCTTATCAAAACTGTAGAGAAAATCCATTGTTTTCTGGAACTATCTGGATGGAGAGCATCTTATCTGTTACCAAGGAACATTGTTCATCTCTTATTTAGACATTCTTGGCTTGCTGATATAGAAATCTAACATAATGTCTTGAATGCATTCCATATGTAATTCATCACAACCCAGACCAGTTGTTCATTTCTTCTACATGAATCAGGTTACCCTATCACTGGCAAGAATCAAGAACCCTTTGAAAATTCTCATTGTTCATGGAATTCAGTGTAATAAACATATTGTTTACCATGCTTCTTTTAGTGATATCAAGTAAATAACTATGTTAAAAGAAAAGAAAGCAATCCAATATTCAGTGTCAGTAATGATTTGCATTTGCAAAAGGAACAGGTACCTCAGAATACGAAGAACCATCCTATGGATATAAAAGCAATTGCCAAAATCTCAGCACCTCAGATGGTTGTGTTTTAGAAGGATCTACACCTTTACACACTGAAAAACCCACTTCATGGTTCTCTATGGGCCAGTATCTAAATAAATCAATCAATAAATCAATCAAATCTCATCCCTGTTCACTGCAATTTTAATGTCATCCTTTGAACTTGTATTAAGAAATGAATTGGCCATCTTTTGTAATATTTATCATAAAAGATGCTAATGAAACCTACTGTTTCCTAACAGCTTGTAACGTTTATATTCATAGACACAAAGAACTGCTAAACACATCACCAAACCAATCCTCTACTGGGGATGTACTAAAAGGAATGACAGGATTGCCCACTGGAAACAATGAGAGAGACTTGAAAGCTCATTGGACACAATGGGAGCTAGAAATGCCAATTGACTTGCATGGACTCTGGTGAAATACATTACAGCACCAAAAAAGATTGACATGAAAATGTAAAATGGATTTTCAATTAAGGTCTCTGGGCCCAAATATACTGCTCTGGGACTGGAATGAAATATCCCAGAATGGAATGATGATCCCTAGGAATAGAATCAGTCCCAATAGAATAGAACTAGAATTAGAGGTCACAGAGTGGAATGAGAGAGAAGTATTCTGGGACTGGCATGACAGGTTGCAGAATAGAATGATAGCTGCTGGAATAGGAGTGCCAGAAATCTTCTGGAGCCAGAATAATAGGCCACAATGATGACCCTTGGGAGTAGGAGAAGTGTTCTGGGACTGGAATGAACAGGTCACAGAGTGGAATCACATTCCCTGGGAGTAGAAGTACTTTGAGCCCAAAATGAAAGCCCCCAGAGTGGAATGAGTTTATCAATGGCTACTGTTGGGGAACCACCACATTAAGAGGTGTTAATCCTCTGAATCCCAGTACCAAGTGGCAACATCAGGGGAAGGGCTTGGCCTATATGCTCTGTTGTTGGCCATTCAGAGGAACTGGTCCCACTATGTAAGACAAGATGCTGGACTAGATTAGTGACTTGATTTATTAGTGATTGATTGATTAGTGACTGATTTATTATAATATACTTATATATTAGACTATATATATTTATATCTATAATTTTTTAGCTTATTAATTAGGAAAGGGGTGGGAGGGATTATTTATTAATAACGCTGGGAACGAATGAACTTATTAATTTTTTTAACTAATTAATTGGAAAGTAGATTGGGATGGGTGATTAAATTAATTAACTTAAGATACAAGTAGTGAATCTAGCAGTTAGGAATCGGAGGGGTTGGTGGGGGGTAAACCGGAACGGCAGGTGGAGACAAACTGGGAGGTGATACCGGTGAGTTCTATTCCGGGCAGGTGCAGATGCTCAGCCAAGGGATCCCAGTGCTCCTGGGGAGGGGAAGATATGACAGTGGGAAAAGACAGAAATATAAGGGAAGGAGACAGAGACAAAATGGTGCTCGGCCACCTTCCAGTCTACTTCCCATCCCAACGGTGGCAGGTAGTGGGGCCAAGAGGAGATGCTCGCCTCCGTCATTGGTGTTATGCAATGCCAGGTCCATAAACAATAAGACCTCGACCCTTAGGGAGTTCCTGCTTCGGCAGGTCGTGGACCTGGCTTGCGTGACCGAGACCTGGGTGCGGGACGGGGAGACAGTAGCTCTCTCTCAGATGTCCCCCCCCCCGGGGTACTCGGTCTTTCACCAATCACGGATTAGCGGGCGGGGGGAGGGGTGGTGTTGTTCATACGGGAGGGTTACTCCTTTCGGGCTCTCCCGGCCCCAAAGATGGATGGTATCGAATGTGCTGGTCTGGCATGGGATGTTGGAGAGGGGTTGGCAGTCTGGCTGGTGTACCGTCCGCCTAACGCACCAGCTAGCGCCTTACCATCACTATTGGAGGCAGTGGCGGGCTGGGCGTTGGAGTACCCAGGGCTTATGGTCCTGGGTGACTTCAACGTCCATGCTGATGACACGGCCTCCACTCAGGCGATGGACCTAGTGTCTTCCATGGTGACACTGGGACTCTCTCAATTTGTTACGACTCCCACGCATCAGGCCGGGCACACATTAGACCTCATCTTTGCATCTGGGATTTTGGTGAACGATATCGCTGTAGAAGCGGTTCCATGGTCGGATCACCTAGCCCTTAAGGCCCGTGTGGAGACACTGCCCCAACCCTGTATGGGTGGAGAGCCTATTTTGGCTCACCCTCGGGGCCTGATGGACCCGGAACGGTTCCAAACGGCCCTGAGGGATCCCTGGCCCACTGGCAATTCCCTCGATGACCTGGTGGAAGCCTTGCAAGGCCGGCTATCCAGGGCTATCAATGAAATTGCACCTTGGCACCCTCTGCGCCCTCATGTGAGGCTGGCCCCATGGCGGGCTGGGCATTGGAGTACCCAGGGCTTATGGTCCTGGGTGACTTCAACGTCCATGCTGATGACACGGCCTCCACTCAGGCGATGGACCTAGTGTCTTCCATGGTGACACTGGGACTCTCTCAATTTGTTACGACTCCCACGCATCAGGCCGGGCACACATTAGACCTCATCTTTGCGTCTGGGATTTTGGTGAACGATATCGCTGTAGAAGCGGTTCCGTGGTCGGATCACCTAGCCCTTAAGGCCCATGTGGAGACACTGCCCCAACCATGTATGGGTGGAGAGCCTATTTTGGCTCACCCTCGGGGCCTGATGGACCCGGAACGGTTCCAAACGGCCCTGAGGGATCCCTGGCCCACTGGCAATTCCCTCGATGACCTGGTGGAAGCCTTGCAAGGCCGGCTATCCAGGGCTATCAATGAAATTGCACCTCGGCACCCTCTGCGCCCTCATGTGAGGCTGGCCCCATGGTATACCTTGGAGCTGCGCCAGCTGAAACAAGGGCTCAGACGACTAGAGAGGCAATGGAGGCATACTCGGGACGAAGTGAAGAGAACATCCTATAGAACATTTATGAAGTCTTATAAGATGGTAGTCAAGGCTGCAAAGAAAGACTACTTTGCAACCAAGATTGCATCTGCAAATTCGCGCCCAGCACAATTGTTTAGAATAATTGGAGACCTTATAACACTGCCACAAGGCAAACCAAATGTTAGAGAATTAGAGGTTGGCTGTGAGGCATTTGCGAAACATTTTGCAGATAAAATCTCGACGCTCCGCCAAGACCTGCCTACCACATTGGATACAGTAAGTGAAATTGAGGCTCCGTGCCTGTCTTCGGGCTTAGTGCTGGATCACTTCGACCCACTCAGCCTGGAGGAAATCGACAGAATCCTCTCTGCTGCTCGCCCAACAACATGCGATTTGGACCCTTGCCCCTCTTGGCTGATCAAATCCTGCCAGAGGGAGCTTAGATGTCCTTTACGGGACATTATAAATAGATCCCTCGTAGAGGGGTGTTTTCCAACACCTCTGAAAGAGGCCTTGGTCCGCCCCCTCTTGAAACAATGTACAGCAGACCCGGCCGAATTGGCAAATTACCATCCGGTGTCTAATTTACCGTTTTTAGGTAAAATTATTGAGAGGCCAGTGGCGTTGCAGCTACAGAGGTTTCTGGATGATGCTTCCATCCTGGACCCATGCCAGTCTGGTTTCCGGCCGGGCCATGGGACGGAGACGGTGCTGGTCGCCTTGATGGATGACCTCCAGCGGCAACTGGATTGAGGTGGTGCCACGGTACTGATGCTGTTAGACCTCTTGGGCCGGAGACAAAGGGTGGTGATTGGGGGCGAGCGGTCCCAGAGGCGCACACTAGATTGTGGGGTGCCTCAGGGAGCAGTTCTCTCCCCGATGTTGTTTAACATCTATATGCGCCCCCTTGCCCAGATTTCCCGGAGGTTTGGGCTGGGTTGCCATCAATATGCAGATGACACCCAGCTCTATCTACTAATGGACGGACGGCCCGACTCCGCCCCAGGGAATCTGGATCAGGCTTTGCAGGCTGTTGCAATGTGGCTTAGGCTGAGTGGGCTGAAGCTGAACCCGACGAAGACAGAGGTCCTTTGTGTGGGTCGCGGCATTCTGGGGAAGGAAATATCTCTCCCGGCCTTTGATGGAGCGCCATTGAAAGCAGCGCGCCAGGTAAAGAGCTTGGGTGTTTTACTGGAGCCTTCATTATCAATGGAGGCCCAGATAGCAGCCACTGCCAAGTCAGCATTCTTCCACCTGAGGCGGGCGAGGCAGTTGGCCCCTTTCCTAGAGCGCCAGGACCTTGCAACAGTGATCCATGCGACGGTCA
The DNA here is from genome assembly GCF_032191835.1 of Heteronotia binoei. Classification (NCBI taxonomy): domain Eukaryota; kingdom Metazoa; phylum Chordata; class Lepidosauria; order Squamata; family Gekkonidae; genus Heteronotia; species Heteronotia binoei. The sequence goes on from NW_026800083.1 coordinate 881,106, forward strand.
CCTCAAGATTGGACTACTGTAATGCCCTCTACTTGGGGCTGCCTTTGTGCCGGACCCGGAGGCTGCAGCTAGTGCAGAACGCGGCGGCCAGGCTGTTGCTAGGACTCCCGAGGTGGGAGCATATACAGCCGGGGCTACGTGAACTGCACTGGCTGGTCATTACCTTTAAAGCCCTATATGGCCGAGGACCGGCCTACCTGAGGGACCGTCTTTCCCCATATGAGTCCCAGAGAGCACTGAGGTCAGCCGGGAAAAATAAACTGACTACCCCTGGGCTGAAAAAAGCTAAACTTCAGAACACTCGTGCACGGGCCTTTTCAATCGCGGCCCCGTCCCTATGGAATCAGCTCCTGAAGGAAATGCGGGCCCTGCAGAGCCTCGATCAGTTCCGCAGGGCCTGCAAGACCACCCTCTTCAAGCTAGCGTACACGGACTGCTGAATTGTGGTTGTTTATAAAGGGAGCCGCCAATAGGGTTCTGTTTAAGGACCTATGTTATTATGTAAACTATGTAAACTGACAGAAATTAGCGCCGGAAATACCATCACCACTGTCAGATTAAGTTAAATTTTAATTGTATATTGACTGGTTTTTAATAATGTTAATTTTAAAGCCCTATATTTATTGTTCTGTATGTTTATAAATGTTGTTAGCCGCCCTGAGCCTGCCTAGGCGGGGAGGGCGGGATATAAATAAAATATTATTATTATTATTATTATTATTATTATTATTATTATTATTATTATTATTATTATTATTATTATTATTATTATTATTATTATTATTATTATAGATGGACCATTGGTCTGATGCAGCAGGCCTCTTCTTATGTTCTTAATGAGAACCCCTGAGAGTAGCAGAAGTTTTCTGGGGCTGGAATGAAAGGTCGCAGAGTGGAATATATGTCCCTGGGAGTAGTAAAAGTATTCTGGGACTGGAATGACCAGGTCGCAGAGTGGAATGACAGCTTTTGGGACTACCCCTCCCCCCCCCCCCCGAATTTTAATTAGTCAATTGTTTGTTTGGTTTTATGTTTGGTTAGTTGTTTAGAAGGTTTTGGGGCCTGGAAGGACAGGTTTCAGATTGGAACGATGGCTTTTGTGAGTATTAGAATATCCCCATGAGTGGAATGAAGGCCCCTGGGAGTAGCAGAATTGTTCTGGGACTGGAATGACAGTTTACAGAGTGAGATGTGACCCTTAGGAGTAGCAGAGTTGTTCTGAGACTGGAATGACAGCACATACACACAAACTCAATGAAATGGCGTAAGTGTTCTGGGATGGGAAGGACAGGTCACAGAGTGGAATGATGGCTTCTGGAAGTAGAAGAAGTGTTCTGGAACTGGGGGCCTGTCATTCCAGGCCCAGAACACTTTTGCTAGTCCCAGAGCCTGACATTCCCCTTGGAGGAGTTATCATTCATTCAAGCCCCAGAAAACTTCTGTTCCTCCCAGCGGTCTTCTTCCTCTGGGTGGGCTGTCATTCCAGCCCCTGAACACTTTTACTATTCCCAGAGGCTGTAATTCCACTCTGCGATTGGTCATTCTAGTCCCAGTACACTTCCACTACTCCAAGGGGCCAACATTCCACTGGAAAGGGGCTGTCATTCCAATCCCAGAATACATCTCCTACTCCCCGAGATGTCATTCCATCCTGGGGCTTTCATTTCAGTCCCAGAACACATCTGCTACTCCCAGGGGCTGTCCTTCCACTTTATAACCTGTCATTCCAGTAGCAAAGAAATTACTCTATTCCTAGGGAAAGTCATTCCTGTCATTTCACCCCCATAACACTCCTGCTACTCCCAGGGGCTGTCATTCCACTGAGGGGGCTATCATTCCAGTTCCAGAACACTTCTACTACTGCCAGGGACTGTACCTCCACTCTGTAACCTGTCATTCCAGTTCAAAAATACTTCTGCTACTCCTAGGAGCAGTCAGTCCACTTGGTGGCTGTCAGTCCCAAAATACTTCACCCTCTCCCATTGGCCACAATTCTACTCTGAGACCTGTCATTCTAGTCCCAGAACATTCCCACTACTTCCAGGGGCTGTCATCCCACTGGCAGCTGTCGTTACACTCCCAATACACTTCTACTACTGCCAGGGCCCCTCATTCCACACTGCAACCTGTCATTCCAGTCCCAGAATGCTTCTGCTACTTCCACAGGCCATAATTACACTGGATGGGCTGACATTCCAGTCCCAGAATGCTGATTCTGTTTCTAGGGACCATCATTCTACTGTTGGGGCTGTCCTTGTAGCCCCAGAATACTTCTACTCTCTGGGACTGTTGTTCCATTCTAAAACCTACCATTCCAGTCCCAGAACACTTCTGTTACTCCCAGGAGCCCATCATTCCACTGGGAGGGCTGTCATTCCAGTCCCAGAGCACCAATTCTACTTCTAGGGACCATCATTTCATTCTGGGGCCTTTCATTCCAGTCCCAGAGTGGTCTGTCTAGGTCCAGAGACCTTACTTAAAAATCCATTGCACATTTTCATGGCAATTTTTTGTGCTATAATGTATTTCAATGGCCCTTTCTGCTTTTGTGTTTACTATGGCTCTCGTCTCCCACATCCATTGCTTTAAAGACCTGCTTCCATATTCACTTGCACACTCACCTCACTCTCCCATTGGATTTTTTAATTCCTTCCATATCTTTTTCCCAGCATTCTGCTGTCACTTCTCTGTCATTTCTAAGAGTGGTTTTTCAGAGCAATATTTCCCCCTCCTCCTTTTAATTCGCTTTCAAACTTTTAAAAGCAGAAACATTTCCTTGGACTTTCCCCCTCCCCTTCCCTGGCAGGCTAATTGGTCTGTTCTTCTTGGTCTGTTTCACACTATGCATGTCTTTTGAACTAGGAGAAAAGGAAAGTAAGTTAGCTTGGTTGGATAAGATGCTGGGTTATTTTGTATCTGGAAAAAAAGATTTAAATTGACTCTGACCACAAACATTTCAGACATGAAAATAATGCTGTGGAACCTACTTTGTGGCAGCAGCAGCCTTTTAAAAAAAAATATGGTCCATCGTCTTCCACTTTTGTCATTTCTAAATAACAATGGGGGTGGGGACTCAGGCTGCAAAGCACTGACATCTTCACCTCCCCCCTCCCCAGCCAAGTGATCAGCATTGACTCTCACTAAATTTTTAAAGCACTGCCTGACAGTGGGGGGATTTTTCTTCAGCAAACACCTTGACTACTGATAAATACCCAGGTTTTCTCATTGGTATGTAGAAGATATACACCACAATTCTCAATGGAAATCAAAGAGAAAGATGCAGAATACAGGCACAGCATTCAAAGTAAACCCCAACCAACTTGACTCCAGTGAAAATCAGAAGTAAACTGTGTATGCAGAATGGACCAATAAAGCCAAGTCAACTGGCAATTGCAAGTCAATTGGCATTCCTGCCTTCTATTATGTCCAATAGGCCTTCAAGCCCTCCCTCATTGTTTCCAAAGGGCAACTTGTCATTCCTTGTAGTTTGTTGTTGTTCAGTCGCACAGTACATCACCCCTAAACTGGCAACAGAAATGTGGCCAAAGTTTTTGTTCCATTGCTGGATTGACAGGTGCAAATCCTTTCTCAGTGCAACAAATTCTTATATTTATGTTGTACATTCTTATACTATTATACTTTTCTTACCAAGAGAAAGAGCATTCCCAGTCAATATTGCAAGCTTTTGTTTTAATTGAATAGCCTACAAGTCTACCTTTCCATCTGACATTAGTTGTTTTTTTTAAAAAAAATGCTATAAATGGAAGAATTCCACAAGAGAACCAGCAACATGATTACTTTTGAGCTCTGGGTATTACAGCAAGTGTCATAGCAACACCCATCCAGAAATAGTTTTCACTTTTTGGATGTTCTTCTTTGACAACAATTTAAAAACAATTTAAAAACCCAGGAACATGAGCCCCAAAGTGAAAAAGAAGAGATATTTCAGGTGGATATTGATTATAGCTTAAACTCAGATGCTCTTTACTAACAGGCCTGTTCATAATGATGCACAAGAAAGCAGGAGGGCTACACCAGTCATCCAGATAAAAGAAGGCAAGGCCAAATGCCAATGGTACAATGGAAAACTGAAACTTTACTGTATGGCTGCTGGGAAAAAAAACTCCACACATTTTATGCAAAGCTTTGTCAGGGGATCTGAAACATGGTATAAAAGGAACATTAATAAATCCATATTAAAATAATAAAAATACAAGATATTAAAGTTATTAGTGTTCATTTTACACCATGTTTCATGTCCCATGACAAAGCTGCATGTGAAATGTTTAGAGGTTTTTCATATAGTAATAGTTGTTTACTTTCACAACACACCACTAGCGTTTCTCCTGGCCTTTGTTCATTCTGCTCGTAATCATGCCTGCAATATAAAAGGATGCAACTACTACCTAAGCCATTATGGTGTAGGAGGGGAATATGCTGGTAATTTCCCATTAAAGGAGAGCTTTGTTGCAACATCTTAAAATTAATATCAAGGGTGATGGTATGTGCAGTTGTCAGCTGGGAACTGGAGCCTACCTGGTAGCTCAGCTTAAATTTTAACAGGCCAAGCTGTCCAGGAAGAAGCCTAATACTTCAGATCAAAGTTCAGAGTTCAATAGCAGACTTGGATCTGAAAGATAAAGACCATTCAACACCAAAGGATGCCTTCTTAATATATAACCTTATCATGCCTAGTTCCATGATATAAATAGGGCCTGAGTTTTAAAACACTTGCTAATCTTCTGCACACGGAGAAAGGAAGATTTCTGGAGAAACCTCGGTCACCTCAGTTCAGTCAAAGTTGTTTCTCCTTATTCAAAGACAAAGTTTAGAGGAGGGCTCAGAGGTAGAGCATCAGCATATAGAAGGCCTCGGGTTCAATCCCTGGTGTCCCCATTTAAAAGATCAGGTAGCAGCAGATATGAAAGAGAGTCACTGTTAAGTCAAAGTAGATGAAATGGATAGACCAATAATCTGACTTAGTTAACTTTATCCTTTTGATCTGTCTACCTCATGGACAAACAAGAACCCCAAATTATTCTTACTAAAGCTAATAATTAAAAGCCCATCTTTAAAGCTAGAAGTAGTCTAGTGATCCTGTCCCAAAATGCTTGAGAATAACAGAACTGTTTTGCTGGATCAGAAAAAGGTCCATCTCCTGTTTTCAGTGCCTACCAGCCAGATACTTTTGCAAGTAGACATTTAAAATGATGGCTTTCCCCGGCTTGTTTCCATCATCTGGTATTCTGAGGTCTATTGAAAATGTTTCCGGAAGATACATTTAGCTATCATGGCGAGTAGCCATCAAAGCTAGAAACCATCATCATTGTCTTGTAGTTCTGAATTTCACAAGATCGTGTATAAAAAGTGCCAGGGTAAAACCGAGAACATTTTTTTCAATGTCACTCACACATGCAAAGCCTATGTGTTTTTAATGTGGAAGGGAGCCATTTAAAAATTGATAATGCAAAGTACTTCGAGGTCATGTGCAAAAATGTCCCAAGCATTTTCAGCAACACTAAAAGCACCTTTGACCATTTCTGGCACTGTTTGTACACATGTGTGTTTATAGCTGATGCGGCTTTAGAAAGCAGGAAGGAGCCATTTGCAACCTGATTGCATGTCACTATCCTGTGCAACCTTGGCAGTGTTTTTAGGCATTGCTTATAGTACCTTTGAGTCACACTCCTGCTAGCTGGTGTGAACAGTTATCAATTCTGTGCAGAAGGGAGCTGCAAACATTACAGATACTTTCTAGCCTAAATAGATTTTACATATGCATTTAAAAGAGTAATGCAATAAATAGCTTGTTTTAAGACTCACAGCTGAAAACAACCAAACATTACTGAAATCAGTGGGAGCTTTGCAGCTGAGAAAGGGATCCACAGCTTTTTATGGGCTCAGTCGTGAGGAAATGCAGCCCAAACAAAGGCAAGAGTTTGTCAGATGTTTAGCAGCTTAGCTATTGCTGCAAGAAAAACAGAATAAGGTTTAGAATACAAAAACAAGCCCTATTATGGGCAATAAGTTGACTCTCTAAAACTCTCCAACTGCTGAATTAGTAGTTTAAAAGAATAGTAGAAGGAATTACACGTGTAGCAATGGGATGTGCTAGCAAACTGCTCTGAGCCCTTGACTCACCCACCTACATATGTCCTTATCTAAATGGCTCTCTGGAAAAGCTAGTTTCTGATTAGGACCTTGCTGTTCCTGGTGTGGTAAACCTGTGTCTAAGCTGTACACATCTCACAAGATTGAATGCTTCCCCATACATGCTTTTCAGCAGAGCAAACTAGAATGGCAGAGAGAACACCTCAGGCCTAAATTCTCTAATATGATAGAAGACAGCATGTGTAGTGGTTATAGTGGAAGACTAGAAGCTGGAAGACTCAGATCTCCACTGTACCACGGAAGCTCACCGGGTGATCTTGGACTAATCACTCTCCCTCAGACCCACCTACCTCAGAGGGTTCCTATTGTGAGGATAAAATGAAGAAAGAGAAAGTGATGTGGTAAGCTGCATTGGGTCCCTATTGGAGAAAAAAACTCAAAATATGAAAATCTAAGCAGATAAATTTGGGTCCCTATTGGAGAAAAAAACTCAAAATATGTAAATCTAAGCAGATAAATACACCTGCCATATTTCAGTGTGCAGAGAATGCTTTTGCAAAAGAGAGTTCAATCAATGGAATCCAAGCTACAGTCAGAATTAGCATAGCCCAGGCACAGATTTATCGTCTCACTAGGAACTAGTTTTCAGATTTTGGAATATCCACCAAGCCTAGTCTGAATCATTCAGTCCATGTCATATGATAATAACTGCTCCAGCGGCCTCATCATCCCAGACTCTTCCATGTTGTGAAAGCATGAAAGAAGTTTCCTCCATTAGATCTTAAAAACCCCAAGCAACAAGTGGGATTTGTAAAATATTTCTGCAAAGCTATTTAGCGCAACATGATCTAGTTGCTTCAGCCATTGTATTTTAAGTCAGGTGACAGCTGCCCCTTTCATTGTACCTTCTGAATGGTTAGATAATTGTCCAAAGTCAACCAGCTTTTCGTCATTTTCGCTGGTTCTGTTTGTGTGTATGTGTGTGTGTAGAAACCACTAGTGTCTGAAAACACCAATCATTTATAGAAGCTTCTACATGCAGTATGTGGAACTGAAGTTGCCTTTGTTCACCACACAGCATGTGTATCCTATTACGCTGCTACTCTGACATTCTCAACACATACTTATACATTTCCCTTTTTATCCATAGTCCCAAAGTGCCACAGTCCTTCTGAATGGAGATGCCAGAATATCCTAAAAATGGCCCTCCTTAAATAACAGTGGTTTCAGGCCTCATTCTGCATTCTTATTGACTCTTAACCTGTGGGGTTTTGTCTCAGCAAGTTAGTGTGCTGTCCAGTTTAGTTAGTGACCAGTATCATCAAGTATATTTGGAGCAAAAATCTAAGTAGAAGGGGCCATAAGAAGAGAAAGAGAAAAGACATCCTGAGAGGGAAGAATAAATGATTTTGGTGTGTTTGGATTAAGAACAATGTGTTTTTCAAACAAAACAAGGAAATCAAACCCAGGTGCCTGAAGAAGGAAATGAAAGGTTCCCTGTGCAAGCACCAGTCATTTCCAACTCAGGGGTGATGTTGCTTTTACAACGTTTTCACGGCAGACTTTTTACGGGGTGGTTTGCCATTGCCTTCCCCAGTCATTTACACTTCCCCCCCCCCCCCCCCAGCAAGCTGGGTACTCATTTTACCGAGCTCGGAAGGATGGAAGGCTGAGTCAACCTTGGGCCAGCTACCTGAACCCAGCTTCTGCTGGAATCGAACTCGGGTCGTGAACAGAGAGTTCAGATCACAGTACTGCAGTACTGCTGCTTTACCACTCTGCACCAAGGGGTCGCTTGCTTGAAGAAAGCAGGCATGAAATAAGACAATGCAAGGCGATCTCAAGCAGAACTTCACATCTGCTGTCTTTTTACATGCATCCCTCTTTAGGCTCAACTATGTAAAACAGGAGTGACTCTGCTAGCAATGGAGGGAATGGGCTTAGTGCTTTTGACAGAGCTACTGAGCTCTTAACATCTCTGTCCTAAGTAATAAAAAGTGGATGGAATCATCTTATGCTTAGCAGGGGCAATCCCTTGATAGGTCCTTCTTTGATGGATGGGTCTGTCTTAATGCCTTGTTCACCCTAAGGACTGCAGTGCAAACATAGTGAAACTGACAAATCTAAGATGAGCCCTGCTGGATTAGACCAAAAAGGTCCATCTAGTCCAGCATCTTGTTTCCAAGAGTGGTCAATCAGGTGCCTCCGAGGAGCCCACAAGAAGGGCATTTAGGTAACAGTCTTCCCCCATCCTTTGTCCCCTGTATACCTTAAGAGGTATACCGCCACAGAACATGGAGGTTCAATTTAAAGACAAAGCAGACTGATAAACGAAACAAGAAAGGACATGTCCTTTTATTGGTTTGGCTTAAAAACCAAGACCTCTCTTTATAAAGAGCTACCTGGCACCCTTTCGCGTTCCTTTAGGGTTTGTGAGTGTGCGACTGTTGTCAGCCACAAACGCTGGCTTGGCTAATGCATCAAGGAATCTCACGTTTGATGGGAAGGCGAATTAAAGCGCTCGCCCGAAATCTTTTCTCCCCTCCGAGCCTTATTCTCGTCTCTTCATAATCGTTTGCCACGAAAGTCGGCGGAATCTATGAACATTAAAGAGCGTCGGTTAGCTTGTTTCATGGCTGAGAACGACTCGCTCAGAGATCTTGTCTCGCAGCTTTTTGCTCGCTCTCGCTCTCTTTTCTTAACGTTCCCGAAGGACCGTATTGATCCTTTTTGGGACTTAACTACTCTTCAGCCAGTGCTCTGAAACAGCACTTTGCTGCGCTCCTTCCAAGCCTGAGCACAGGCGGCCGGAGGGCAGAAAGAAGACTTCCAACTAACCAGAAGAACCGGCTTCCGTCGCCGCTGCTGAGCGCCCAGGCCCGGGAGCTGTCTGTGGTGCTGCAAAGGGTTCCCTGCCACAGCCCTCAGATGAAAACCCAGCGACGAGATCTGTAGCAAAGAAGGAGGGGACAGGGAAGGCCGGGGATCCCGACTCCAACACTGCCTCTCCAGCCGCCTGGAAACGTTGACGCCTTCCAGAGGCGAGGTGCCTGGAGTTCGGGGGGCGGGGTGGGGGTGTCTTGCTGAGCCACGAAGGAACTCAGTTGTCTTTCACATCGGGGTCCTCCAACCGCGCCAAGACAGCATCCTTGGAGTAAAGGGTCACTTTCTGACATTAATGCAGACCCCCTGGTCCGCTGTGCATATTATAGGCTTGTCAAAAAACCAGAGTACCTGGGCGGCACTCCTCCACCCCCTTCCCCCAGGCCGGTCCTTGCCAGTCATTGTGCGAGCCTGGTTCCAGAGTTAGTCACTAATGGGCACCCAGTTGCCTTAGTGTGTCTGCTCCCCTACCGTCAGAGCCTGTGCACGTTGACTTGGAAGAAAGCCCCATTTAAATCCATGAGATTTACTTCCAGGAAAGCATTTGCCTGGAATTGTCTAGGATTGTTTCCCCCTCCCCCACTTTTCCCTCTCTCTCACGCACACACACGTGGCTATGGTCCCACTGACCCTGGAGATCTCCGGTTACCAGGAGATCTCTCGGCAGAAAGAATGCAGGGTGGGATAGGAAATCTAGTCTCTAAACGACTTCCCACTAGATCAGAAGTGTTGCTGACCGATAGCTGCAGAGCCCAGCCACGGGGGTCCTGGCTCACACTTGACCAGTCCCTTAGGCGGAATCTTGTACTCTTTGGACGACGGCTCTCATACTTTTGCCTTACCCACCAAGTATCTGACTGATGTGCGACAGGCAAGCAGCAGACTAGATCTTTCAAAGGCAGGAAAGGAGGCAGGCTCAGGAACCAAGGAGAAGTTCAGCCCGGCGTCTGCAAGACCGGACAGAGACCATCACTCCGCTGCAACTTCCTCCTTCCGGATTTGCTAACTCAGCCTTCCTCCTTCTGGGAGTCTCTAAAAGGAGACTGGAGCAGCTCCACCTATAAACCCAACCGATTTTAGAACAAAGCAATTGCTGATGAAACAACAACTTAAGTGATTTCTTTGACACTAAGGGAGCTAAAAGAGTCCCTCTGAATCTCTAACCGTGATCATGAAAAAGCCAGGGAGGACCTTCAAGTCAACTGGAAGAGGGGTCTCGAATCGGGAAGTAAAGGAAGAGTTTCAGTCGCTGACTTAGGGAGACACCTAGGGCGCTGCTTTGCTTGGCACGGAATCAGCAGTCTTGAGTCCTGCAGGAAATACAGAGATACTAAGTATTGGGGTCACGTTTTTTAAATCTTCATCTTGAAAGTGGAACCAAAAATGTTTTGCTTCCGGACCAAAGTAAGGGTTATGGTAGGGGAAGTAGAATCCTTTAACGCAGACCGTCCTCAGTTCCTTTGCTACTTCTTTTGGTAATTATTTAACTCCGAGAGAGCTTGTTAACTAGGAAAGGGGGGAGGGGGAGAAGAAGAAAAGAAAGAACAAACTTGCAGGATTTTTTTTTTGTCCCACTTGAGTGCATGCAAATGAGCGCGCATCTGTAGCTTTTTAAACACTGAGCCGAGCTCCTTTCTTCTAGGGAAAGCCTCTTTTAATTAGCTTTAGAAGCCAGCAAAGGCGTCTAATGAAGTAGGTTTACTTAGCTTGTTCATAATTTAAGTGAGAAGCAATCAAAATTGTTTATCAGCAAAGTGAAAAGTTCAGATTTCACCGCAGAGCAAGAATGAGCCAAAGAGAGAGAAAACAATGTTGGTTTTCGAGGAAAGCTTCTGTGCAGTTCAAAAAGCTTTTTTTAAAAGGTGGGGGTTGAACACACACAGTTAGGAAGTCCTTCAACATTTTCAGCATCTCCCCTCCCCGCGATGCCAACAGTGGATCAGACACATTTCCTTTATATTGAAAAAAATCGGGCTTGACCTTCCGTCGCTCACCTTAGCCCACCTCCCCATTTGACTTGGTTCCAAAATATGTTGCCACCGTGTTTTGTCTCAAAGGAGAAATCTGGTGGAAGAATACCTTCTAAAGTGAGGTTTTACATTCTCATTTTTCAGCCACCGAACACTTTTATAAAAAGACGCAGCAACATTTTCAAATTACTTTGACCAGCTTTTCAGGAAACCTGCCTCAAAATATTTTTATTCTCTTTAATTTATATTATATTCATATTAATTGGTTGTTGTTAAAGCAGCTTGTCTTTTTCCTTCTGATAGGCAGTTCGAACTCAGCAAAAATCCAGATTTCTTATAAAGTTTTCAATCAGCTCAATCAAAACTAATCTGTCGGAGCTCAAATTTAAAAAAACAAAACAAAAACAAAACTTGAAATGGTTTTAAATCATACCCATTTGGTATTCAGCATCGTGATACCGATTAAAACTTCTCTCGTTTTCTGCTACTAATGCTCTTCGATTTGTTTTATTTAAAATCAAGGCGTCCAAACGTACACAACATCTCTATGGGCCCGATCCTGCCAGAAGTAAATATTTGGAAACCCGGCCCTTGCACTGGGAGGCAGAAACGCAGGCTCCTGTGTCTCTCCCGCGGAAATCGCTGGGGACCGTCGGCCGGCTCCACGTCGGCCGGATCGTGCCCTTTCCCCGGTATGCCTCGCCAGTTTCTCTTGCGTAGATTTCCTTCTCCAGGGCTGCTGCTGGGGCTCTTCTTGGGAGGGGGCGGGTTTCTGCAGGCCACCGGCCATAGGCAGAGCCGGCCTCGTTTCGCCAGGCGGGGGTTCCTTGGGCTTGGGATGAGTGCCCTGATTTATTGCGAGGCCCTAATTAGCTTGGCCAGCGGGGCTGGGGGGGGGCGGGGGCCGGCTCTGGGGGTCATTTCCTCGCCCGCAGCTCCGGCGGAGTCGGCGGTGACAAGAGCGGCAAATGAGATGGGCGTTTCCGGACCCTCCTCCCGCTCCCTTCGGAGAGCAAGCGGCCAAGGTCAAGATGGTTTTTAAGGCGAATTTATTAAGGGGGGGGGGAGAAATCAGCAAGCCGCTCTCTAATTAGCGAAGGCCAAATAAAACGTGCCCGCAGGCTTTCTGGCTGTTTTCTCTTCCCCCCCCCCCCGCCATCCCACTCACAACCCCCTCACACTCATCCCCCCACCCCCGAGAGTCAACCCCCACAAGCCAAGCGAGCCAACCACAAGCCTCAGAGGAGGTGATCATATTGGACTGGCGTGATGAATGTTTTATAGGTAATTGCTGTATATCTTTCCGAATTTAAGGAGGGGGGGGAGGGAGAGAGACGGAGGAGTTCCTTCTTCTTCTTCTTCCGAGCTTGGGTTTTGACGGCTCGGCGGGCTGATGCGGATTGACTGGCGGGGGGCGGGGAGGCAGCCCCAAGCCCAGTCATCATAGCAGGCCAAGAAAGGGGGGAGGAGAGGCAAGCGAGCTGCCCCCCTCGTCGCTCCCCGGCACCATTTTCAGCCATTGTTTTTCCCCTTCTCTACACCCGCCCCGTCGGAAGGTGGGCTGCAGTTTCGGGGCTCTCCCTTGTACTCCGTCCTTTCCCTTCTGCACTAGCCATCCAAAGGTCTCCAGGCTCCCGAAGGGCCACCGAGAAGGGATGGAGGGAACATTTAATAAAATAAAATAAGCCCCCGAAGCAGTCTTGGGATCTGGTGAAAGGGGGGAGGCCGAGGGCGAAGGGCCGGCCAGGGGGAAGACCAAAGCTCTCCCGGTCCCGCCTCCCGCAGGCCCCCCCGGCTGTGGATCGGATCGGATTTGGTCCTCTCTTGCCCAGGTTCGCGCCCCTCGGGGCCACCCGCGAGCCTCTCCCGCTTCCTGTCTGTCTCTCCCCGAACTCTCCTGCTGCGGCCCCGGAACAGCTGCCAGGCTGCCTGACCGCCCCGCCCCGCCAGCCGGCCAGCCTTGCGCCATTCAAGGCCCGGCTCCCAGCAGCCCCCCAACCCCTTTGCATATGCAGCAGAGGGGCAGCCCAGCCGGGATTGGCGGCGCGCCTGATCCCCCCCCCCCTCCCCGACGACGCCACTCTCTCGGCTCCGCCGTGTTTCCACCACACGCTCTGCAAGAATGCAAATCCCGCCCCCTTCCCGGAAAAAATTGCTTTCCCGTTTTCTGCTATACGGTTGCTTGCCAAAGTGAAACTCTTTGCCAACTTTCTAAGGGGGGTTTCTACAGCCTTCAAATAAAAATCGCCCACTCCTTGTCTAAACTTTTAAACTTTCACGAGTCAAACTTCAAATAGCAGGTGTTGATTTGTTCCTTCTTGGTCCCAGCAGCCCACATAAAACGCCCTCCCCAGTTTACAGAATAACTCCCCACACAAACACCTCGGTGTATTGCCGGGGAAATTAGCTTGCTTAGAGCTGCGCATTTGTTTAAAAAAAGATAAAGTTTATTTCTTTTTTCCCTTCACTTTTGCCATTTTCAGTCATCAAAAAATCTATACTTTTTTGTCATCTAAGCATTTGTTTTTACTGAATCAAAAAAAATGAAAAAGGAGAGAGGAGAGGAGGAAAAAAAATCTTTTTTGTGTTTTTTCTTTGTTGTTGTTTTTAACTAATGCATATAAGTGGCTTTTGTTTGGGGGGACAACATATAATAAATATGATATATCACTTCGCACTCCAGCCTGTTCAAAATGTACATTATTTATATCTATATATATATTTATATTATATATATATATTTATAGAACACGGAGCATGCCGCTTTTCAGTAAGAAAAAAGGTCATGAGAATTCAGTGCAAACTTCTCCGTTCCCCTCGCAGCCCGTCCCAGCCCAGCCCCCTCTTGGTCTTCTGAGATCTGGGGTGGGGGAGGGGGCGTCTTCTCTCTCTCTCTCTCTCTCTCTCTCTCTCCTTTGTGTCCCTCCAGAGTCTTTGCCGTGTCTGGCGGGGTCTCTCCTCCCCCCACCCCCGCCAGTGGGTCTGAAGGCGAACTTCACTTACTGCTTCCCGAGTCTCTGCGCTCTAAGCGGCCCGGCTCTTGGGGCTGCCCGAAGAAGCTCCAGACGTGTCTTCCCGCCCGGGCCCCCCACTCCCCCCCCGGGCTCCTTCTGGGGTTTGGAGGGCGGGGGCCGTGGGAGGGGGCGGGGGGGCCTTTCTTTCACCGCGGGTGCGGGGTCCCGGGGATGGGGTTGGCCAGGGGGTTGAGGGCGGGCTGCCCGCCGGGGCCCAGGCCGTGGATGAGCACGCGGGGGACGAGGGGGCGCTGGAGCTGGGGGTGAGGCGCGGGCGGAGTCCGGTACATGCTGCTGTACATGGCGGCGGCGGCCGCGGCGGCCGTGGTGCTGTCCATGCTGCCCAGCAAGCTGGGGTGGTAGAAATAGGGCGACGGGAACATCCTCTGCAGAGCCGAATAATTCCCGGCTTCGGCCAGCAGCTCCAGCCCCACGGCCGTTTGCCGCTTCCACTTGGTCCTGCAAGAAAGGGAGCAGAGGAGAGCCGCTAGGCAAGGAACGCAAAAAGCCGCGGCGGGGGGAGGTCAGAAAGGGAAACCCCCCCCGCAAAAAAAATGACCCTTTTCTCCGAGGAGCAGAATCGAAGGACCGCTTGGACTTGACCTCAGCCGGCACTCGTCTCGTTGCATTACGAAAAACCCAACTCTCTCCAAGGGTTAGGCGAACTCTCAAAGCAGAATCCAGATTCGGCTTGTAGGGCAGCAGGGCACAAGGAAAGGGATGCACAATTATGAATAGCCCGCCGTCTCTTGGAAACAGAACCTATGATCTATTCCCTTCCACAGGCACCAGGTTTAACATAGATCTGCCTTCCTAACCATCTCCTAGGGTAGAGGGCAGGCGAGAACTCTGTGGGGGGAGGAATCTACATAGGAAGAATCCCAGTTGAACGGTACAACTGCAATATCAGCCATGCGGTGCGTTTACACTATTCTAAAGAAGGCTTTTCGCAACTGGATTCTTGCTATTTTTAAACAGTAAAAATCCAATTTCGAAATGCATTCTTTAGTGCAGTGTGAACGCACCTGGTCTCGCTTGCCTTCTCCTTCTCTTCTCCCCCCCCCCTTCCCCTCTCCAACTGTTTAGGCCGGTACATTTGAAAAAATATTATTCACGACTTTAACAATGAGGAGTCTAATATCCCGTCTAATATCCCGACAACCCAGCTAAGGGGAACAGCGTAAGAAGCCCCTTCTCTCTTTACAAGCTTCATAACTATTTCCCTTCCGAGCAAATCTCCCCCCCCCCCACTTTCTCGGCTAAAAAAAGCGTATTATTTACACCTCAGCTAAGCGGTGCTGGCGGGGAGAGGTCAGGCTGGGTGTTTACTCTGTCATCCCACCCAAATGAAACTGCAATCGAAGGGATTCTGCGTTCTAGAAGCAGAATCCACAATTCTACAGGCAGAATTTAGAACGCTGGGCCACTTATTCTATCATTCTAAAATTTAAGCACGAAAAACAGGGAAACCTGGGGGGGGGGATCAAAGAATGGAAACAATTTCAGCAGACCCAGATTCCCCCTCCCTTTATTTATTTGTTCTTTTTACCAGTGCAGTTATAAATAATCTAAGTAGGCTGTCCTCTGTTTAACAAGCAAACGATTCTAGGGTGCCAGCCAGGGTCGATGTGGCGCCCCATTCCCCGTTTCCATTCCTTTGGGACCCCGTTCCTCTTTGGAGGGCCTCCCCCGCCCAGAGCGAGCTGGTGGATCCATGCACACACTGGCACATCCCCGCACACACAGCTCCGCGATTGCGGCCCAATTAATAAACATGGCGCTCCTGTTTAGATTGGCGACAAATGACGCTAATGTTTTCCGACAGAATTAGGGTGGTTGCAACCGTATGTAATGAGACAGAAAATTATGGCAAAGATGACAACTGGACGCGGTTTCCCAACCCCCGTCGCCGCCGTCGTCTGCGATAAACTAGCAGTCGCCCCCTGCTTCCCGCTCTCGCGGCGCCTTTGTTGCTGTTGACTTTTTTGTGGCTTAAAAATATACAAACGGTGACGCCGGATTCCCCTCCCCCCCTCCCCAGTCAACACGCTTGGCGAACTGCAATCGCCAGGAAAGAAGGGCCGGGTGAGCCTCCCCTTCAAAAGCAGGCCGGGATGAGGTGAGGGAAGGTCGGGGCGGGAGGGGGGGGGGCTGCAAATCTGGGGCCGAGGGGGTCGGAGCCTCGCAGGTCACCCGGAGGTGGATCCGACCCCAAGGAGCCGCCTGCCTTACTCCTTCGCCCACTTGGGCCTTCCCAGTCAGCCCTTGCTCTGAGAAAGCTCCCCCCCCCACCCCCTCTTCTTCTCCAGCCACTGCCGAGGGGGCAGAATTCATCCGGTCCTACCTACCGGTGAAGGTGATTTCATTTACAAGGTGGAAGAGAGGTCTGGGGCCGGCCAGGGAATAAGAGGAGGCCTGGAGTAGGGGCTGGGGGACGGAGACCTCGGTCCCTGCGGGCTTCACTTTCTGCAGTCTCGGGCTCCGGTTCACCAGATCCCCCTCCCAGGCTCAGCGAAGCGCAGTGCCTGAAAGACTCAGCGCGCCCTCGGTCAGAGCCCTGGCGAGCTTGGGGCTGCTAGTTCGCATCCTGGCTGGGCTTCCGCTCCCCCCACCCGCCAATATTTTCCTGCAGACCCATTGAACGAGGAGCTGGGGGGACTGTGGAGGAGACCCGAAAGCATCCCCCACCTCGCCCCGGGCTGGCCTCCCCTACCTCCGGTTTTGGTACCAGGTTTTGACCTGGGTGTCGGTCAGGTTGAGGGCGGCCGCCAAGTCCATGCGGTCTTGCACGCTCAGGTACTTCTGCCGCTCGAAGCTCCGCTCCAGCTGGTTGAGCTGATGGTCCGAGAAGGCCGTCCGCGCTTTGCGGGGCTTCTTCGCTCTCACCGGGGGACTATCCCGGCTACTGGTAATTTCACGATCGCCTTCTTCTTTTGTCCCTACGAGCAAGTCAAAAGCTCAGGTTTAGAGGTCAGGAAGGGAGGGAAACCACGAAGGCAGGAGACTGGGGCGGCTAATGCAAGACACAACATGTGCAAGAGCCTTGAAACCTAAAGTGGGAAGCGGCTGCATTCGACCGACTGCTCAACGGGGCGCTTAAAATTGGCTGTGCCCCCCCCCATAAACCGGCAGTCCACAACTGTTCAAATTATTTGAAAAATCCCCCCCTTTTTTTATTAGGCTGTGAAATGTATATGCCGTCTTGGTGCGCTGTGGCCATTTCTGTAACCCAAATATCCTTCTTTCTGGAGGAGGAAATTTCCCCCCAGGTCCTTTCCCTTTTCCACGTGCATCAGGAATCCAAGTTTCGCATACAGATTTGCCAGGGCTGGGTCACAGAGGTGTCAGTTTGGACCCAATTCGGCCAAGGCTCACAGGTGACAGCGCGCTTTCGAGATTCGATTAGTCCATTTGGGGGGGGGTTAGGTTTCTTTGTTTTTCTTTTTTGTGCCGAAATGTTAGGAAATCGATATGTCAATCCATCTGTGTTTGTACTGCCCCCCCCCTCCACACACACACACACACACTTGGGCTCCCTCGCTCTGTCTCTCTCTCTCTCTCTCTGCGCTCCTTGATCTTCCCGGCAGGAAGAACAATAATCTCTCTAATTGACCCACTGGGGAGGTTGGTGCACCAAGTAACCAACCAAAAAAAATCGCTAGACGAGGCTGTACATCTGTTTTTGGACACTCTTATGCTAATGCCAAAATGACAAAATGAAGAGCCTACTGGAGCGCCCTTCTATGAGCCACTGCAAAATATCTGAAGGCTGCAAAATTAGCAAAATGCGTGGGCTCTTACCTCCGCTTTTCAAAGGCGCCTTCACCCATTAGAAGAACTCACTTGTCATTGGGTCTTTTTAATATATATATATATAATTTAAAAACCATCCATAGAATATCACCGGCGCACACTCGTAAAAAGTGTACTTTTATTGCAACCACCACAAGACACATTTTAAAATTCTCTAATCCCGTGAAACGGTTTCAAAGGGCTTCGATTTTGAAGAAAGAAATGGAACCGCTGATCTAAACAGCCAGATTAAAACAAAAAACCTTCGCTTTCTTTTAACTCTCCCCGTAACCTTGTCTTATTAATTAAGTGCCGCTAAACCCCTGCCAGCGGCGTTTAGAAAACACGCAGACATGTGGCATTTTAAAAGAGGCATTTGCATTTCCCGATATTAAATACAGGCTGCGGCCGGCCTTTTGTTGCTGTTGAAGAGCACCCCTTCCTACTCCTTTTCTTAGACCAACAACTACTTTTTTAAGGAAGAAGAAACAGCAGCACAAAATTCGCTCCGGGCAAATGCATTCCAGATTATTTATTATTATTTATTTTTAAGGCAGAGTTTGGGGGGCATTTCGCATT